>NC_045737.1:37226487-37235451 GCF_008692095.1 Etheostoma spectabile | reverse complement strand
GCCTTTGAACATGGGGCGCACGCTTAACCAGGTGAGCAACCAGGATGCCCCATCCTCAGAATCAGAATCAGAATCAGCTTTATTTGCCAGGTATGAGGACACATACCAGGAATTTTTCTTTGGATCATCATTGCTCACAATGCGCTTACTCATACAAAACAAACCACAAAACAAAAAATACAAAATACACACACTGATACATTCACATTCTAAACAGAAACAATATAGAGGCAATAGTGCAATGAGTGCAATGAGGAGTGCAAAGTATTCATGAGTAAGTTGTGATAGTTATTATTTAAAATGAGAAGCATAGTGCAAGGGATGCTGGAATAGATAGTATTATGTTATTATACAGTATGAACAGTATGAACAGGTCTGGAATAGAGGATGAGAATAATGAATAAATAATAAATATTAACCCTTGTGTCGTCCAAGGATCACATTGACCCGTTTCAAAGTGTTTTATGTCAGAAATATGGATTTCTTTCAACCAAATTGCCCGAAAAACAACATGGATGATTCCCTACAACATTCTTCAGGTAAAATTAATAATCACTTTCATTGAATTTTTGGGGTGTTTTATTTAATTTTAAAGCATTTGATTTTTTTTTATGGTTTCAAAACAGAGATCCACCCACTGTCTGATCTTAACTATTAGTCAAAATAATTCATAATTTCATAATCATAATAACATAATCATTCACATAAATATAACAAAATGATAAAAAACAAATAAAATCCCCCTATCTTAATAAAGGTGTAGGTTAAAGCATTTGCTCATTATGCCTTCCCCTTACCTTTTCTTTTATTCTTATGTTGTTCTTAGGTTCCTCAGAATATTTGTAATCTTATAAAAGGAATTATGATTAATTTCTGTATTTCATATAGATTTTACCACACATATGTGCAGGAGCAAAAAATAAACAAAACAAAATACATTCCCATTCATATACATATTAACATCCATGCCTAACTTTTAACATTAATCATCCTACCTTTTAGTATTTTTTCTTCTTTACATGCATCGTTGTAGCGTGCAACACATTTTTAGTTCCTCATCTAAAAGATTCAACATGTTTACTCTTTTCGCTGCTATACATCTTTGTTTTACATTTGTTCTAATCTTTATCTTCGTGAACATGCCCATTCCCTTCCATTCATACTTGCTCCCTGTAATTGAGCTTCTGGTCTGTTCTGCTGGTAAAAGCTGCAGAAGTACCAGACAAATCTGGCATTTGAATTGGTGTGAAACACCTTTTCCATGAACACTTGGTCACCGGCTGTGAAATGCATGAATAATACGCTCAAAATAACACTAAAGCGAGACGTTCTGGTCATATACGGTGTCAGATTCATTTTACAGTAATCCCTCACATGACCTGAACCTTTTGTCTGAAAACCTTCAGAAAATACATAATGAAAGATTTCTTTGTGCTCGCTGGATGACATCCATTGTGCAAAATGAGTCCTAAGTGTGGGATAATTCATCTGTACCGGGTCCTGTAGGCTTTGTGCTTGACAGTTATTTCATTATCACAACCGCAGGAGGCTGCATTCACAACCACTCCAACCAAACACAGCTTTTATTTATTCATGATCCTTTTTGAATTTTCAAGGTTGAGAAAAAGGATCTTGGCAGGCTGTGTTTTTCACCTTCCAAAGTGAAAAGAGGGAGGAGACATAAAGCTGCAGGCGGAGGCTTTCTGTTTCATGTGAGAGGCTGCTTACATTTCCTAAAAGTAGGATGCAGCTGGACTCTTTCTTAATGTTATTGAGTTATATGTATATTATGTGTTATTTGTTTCTGTATTTATTGTTTGTTTATTTTATATTAATGTTTAAATATGTTTATATATATACAGTCTATGCACCAAACCAAAGCACATTCGAAGTAAATGTTAACCTGGCAATACATCGTTTCTGATTCTGATTCTGAATTTTATCTTTTTCCATTTGAATATGGATTCTTTTATGAGGTTAAAGGACAACTGAAAATTAACCTAGGGTTTAATAACACATGTGTACTGAGTCGATCATTCTCTGATGTGTTTTCATGCTAAGCTAATGTGTCTCTAGCTTGAAACAAGCTAGCGCAAACCGCTGAGTAGCTTCTAATGCCAGTCTTTGGGGCACTGGTGGAGTAAAAATAAATCGCTGTTTTATTCCACCAACAAAGCTCAAAATACCACCACTCTTCCACGGTAGCATAATGAGGGTCCCTACGTATAACCACTACATGTAACCAGTAACCAGTAACATGGCTCAAGCACGGCGTTTGTGGTTTGACTGGTCATGACTGTTTTTCCAAGATGGCGCCTGCCTGTACTCCCGAATGGTACTGCCTTTATAAACTTAAAAATCTTTTTTAATAAACTGTAACTGCACTGACAAAGTTCTCAATGCTTTGGTTTACATGTAGCGACCCTCATTATGCTACCATGGAAGTGTTTTGAGCTTTTTTAGTGATATATAGCGATTTATTTATAATCTACCAGGACCTCGAAGACTAGCGTTATAAACTAATCCGCGGTTTGCGCTAGCTTGTTTCAAGCTGGAGACACGTTCAGTTAGCATGAAAACATCCCAGAGAACAGTCGACTCGTTACACATGTGTTACTACACCCCCATAGGTTTGTTTCGCGCCGGAATGTGTAGATGTATTCCTAAATAATGTAAATCTAACCGGACACGTACTGTACCTGGTTACCTGTAACTTATAGCGGAAACACTACATTTCACGATTCATCAGAAATTTACCGTCATCGAAATTCTGAAGCTGTTATTATATATTGTTCCCATGACAATCATTTTGATAATTTATTCCTGTTGATAGGCCTACTTTCTCCTTAAAATTATTGTACCGTGTGAGTAGTCACGTGACTTCGCCTGGACCAGTAAGCCGCATGGAAAGCAAAATGGAGGATAACTCAAGCACAGAGTCCGAGTCGACTGAGCAACTTGTTCCGCAAAAGAACTCAGTGTCCGTCGTCTGGAAACAGTTTGGTTTGGAAAAAGATGATTTAGATTTAGAACAACATGATTGATTATTGCTCATTTATTGTTATCGAAGTAAAATGTGCAATTAATCATGATTTAGATTTTAGGTCATATCATGCAGCCCTATGATAGTGTACTCCTACATACTGTATATACACGTACATACACAGTATATGTACAATATATGTATATGTATATGACTGTCCTAGTTGTCCTTATTTTAGGAATGAAGCGGTACACAAGTTGAAGCAGCCGCTGTGTCTGTGTTTGACCAATCAGCTAAAACTCAGCATTTGGACTTTATAAAAATTGCCATCCCAGTAAAGAGTGTTTTTAAAAGTAGAGAGTAAAGAGTAAAGTGAGGGATGTAACGAGGCATCGAGAATCGGTTAAAAATGGAAATGAATGTGTGAAAATTACAACAAGTTGAGATAAAACAATGAATCATGATGTCATTTTTAAATGGGCTAGGGTATAATCGTCTCTAGATTTCACTTGTTTGACTTCAGATGTCACTGCAGCTGCTTCTACTTATTTAGTTATTTTGATTTGGAACAGTCTATTTGTAATGTTTTTGTTATTTAAGATAAAACATACATTTTCAGTTGCACTTTTGATAAGAGGACAAGTGTTGTTTTGCCCAGTTTAAATAAATAAAGGAATATTTGTTGGGCATATGGCTGCAGCTCACCTGTTAATCAAATCATGAGAATATCGTGTCATGACCTTAAAATTGTTACTCAAATTGTGAGTTTAGTGTCTCGTTACATCAGAAGAAGTCTGACAACTAAAACAAGAGCCAGTAGGTGTCACTGGAGTTATGAAAGAGATGGATGCTAACTGATTTCTCTGTGATACACACACACACACACACACACACACACACACACACACACACACACACACACACCACTCAGGGACACGGGCAGGCAACACACACACACACACACACACACACACACCCAAGCACACAAACACACACACTCACAGACACACAAACACACACACACACAGGGACACGGGCAGGCAGGCACAACACACACACACACACACACAAAACACCACACACACACACACACCAAACACACACACACACACACACACACCCAAGCACACACACCAGGGACACGGCAGGCCAGGGCAGCACACACACACACACACACACACACATATACAGTTTTGAGGATAATTTCATTTAAAAGTTAGAGGATCAAAGCTGTTCCTATCTCCTAAAGGTGTATTCCAGATGTGTTAGTCACTCCTGTGTGAGTCAACTCGTATTTGTTCCGTTCCCTATTTGTTTTTGCTCTTAAACTAAGTGACTCACACTTCAGTTGACAGAGAAAACATATGCAAGCATTTTAGAACAGTAAAGAGATGCACAGAAAAGGCAAACATTATATTTCTTGGATTGTGCGGATCAAGTGCTTTCAGCAGCCAAGAGGAAATCATAGTCATTTGTGGAAGTGCTGGCTTCGTGAGGAATGTGTCTGAGAGACGACCGCTAGTAATGCACACAGCCAAATATCTGAAGTCTGACATGGCAATGACAGACGGGCTCAAGTGGTTTCTGAAACGTCCTCATTTACAGAGTTGCTTGTATGCATTTTTATTTGTTATTTCTTTTTAAAAAGAGAGGAAAACTTCAGTTTGCATCGACTCCCAATCGCCCCAGATAAATCAAGGTTGTCCTTTTCACTAGAAGGCACCCAAGCCATTTTAGGCACTGAATAAATGTTAAATCAATGTGAGCATCAACACTAACTGAATAACTTTTCTCAGATCTCATGATTGTTGTTGTGTTTAATGTAAAATAAATCGATAAAAAAAAGGAAAAAAATCACAAATAGTGTTACATAAAACATACAAAATGATACATCTTAGAAAACTTACACTTACAAAGTAATACGTGACAAATAAAGTGCATACAGGTCATTTAAAAACCTGTTTCTTTTTAAAGAGGTATGCTTCTTGTAGACTGAATGTGCGATGTGTGAATGTACTTTGAGGGAAACAAATTCATCAAAATTAATAAATTCATGTAGAATCAAACTTGGAACTTGTAGATAGTTACTTTTTTAAATTTGCAGGGTTTTTCTCTGCCATTATAAGGTTTAGGTGCAGCAAACGAGATGTTTTTGGGCAGGACTAAAGCACATCAAGTTTAAAATGTTAGCATCAAAACTAAATGACTTGTCTCAGATCTAATGATTGTAGTGGGTCCCCCCCGCCCCAGTTCGGTCTTTGAGCTTTTCCAATGTTTTGGACACAGATGTCGTGATAATACCGGTCCACAATTATGTGAAATTGCATTTTTTATTTTATTTAAAAACGTGCAATTTTCTTGAGGGAGGACCCATAAACCCCCGCCAAATAAGCACACCTGTGGGCCTATATTTTATCTATCAGATGTATCTATCAAATTGTACTTGTATAGGATATGTGTAGTTGTGGAACTGCAGTAAGTAACATCAAAGCTGTTTAATAATCAGAATCAGAATCAGAATCAGAAAAACTTTATTGATCCCCAAAGGGAAACTCTGTGTTACAATTGCTCAGATATTAGAAATATAAGAAATATAAATAAAGAAATAAAGAAATATAAGGAGTGTGGATATTTACATAGTTAAAGGTATATTATGATACAGTATTTACATAAATAACATAATAAGCAATATAAGCAATAATAAGCAAGCTAACTAACTTGGCAGCCACTATTAATTTATGAAATTAAGAAGATGTGTGAAAATGCCCTTAGACTTCAGAGGGTTAACTGCGCTTGGGGCAGAATCCTTTTTCAAATCCTCCTAATAGGAACAGGAATAGGCCCAGCAGCCCGGTGACTCAGCCGGGGAGTCAACTGTGGGTCGCGTGCGTCTCGCCGGGGACAAGGAAACGCCAAAGTTTATTGTCGGGATGAATAAGCTGCCGCAAATGTTTTCAACTCAGAACGACCTCATGAAGTGGAAAAAAAAACCTCTGCTGTTGATGTGAACACAGACGGTTGACCCGTTAAGATATTTAAAAGCGTCCATTCAGGAAATTAATAATTATTAAGTGTGGAAAAGTCCCGACAAGTGTGACCAACAATGGTGACTCATATCCGGTGGAAGATATGAGTTACAAGTTATTCAGTTTGTATGTGGAAGAGTTAAATCCTCAGATTAAAGTAAACTCAATAGAAACATGTTGTATAAAACAATTAATTCCTGCATTAAAAATGTTATTCTTGTCAGGAAATGTACTTAAATATAAATCTTAAAATACTCATAGTGAAGAATGACACCTACCCCCCTCGAGGGACAGATAAAACAACAACACTGATTCCCAAATTTTGGTGGGGAATTGAGATTTTTTTTTCTTTTGCTTCACTATCAGCTGACATGATTGAGAGAAACTTGTGACATGATATCCAGAAAGAGTTTTACATTACATTAAACATTATGAAGAGATGTAACATTATGTCGTGATATAAAATAGCCCCAAAAAATAAAATCTACTCTTGCAAAGTACCCAATGCTGCAGCTTTCAGAACAAGTAACAGGGTACAATTTATGCCAAAGTCAAATTTCTAAAGTAAAGAATCATGGTCATTAGTACTTCAGTAAATGTATTTAGTTACTTCACACCTGCGGACAAATGACGACACAGTTATTCAGATTATCTCACACACACACACACACACACACACACTGATTAAACTGAACTGTAGTTTTGAAACTCTAACTACATTTTCCTCATGATACTTATATACCTTTACTAAAGTAAAATTTTCAATGCAGTACTCTTCTTGTAACATAGTATTTTAAAAGTACTTTTGCTCAATTAAAGGATGTGAGTACTTCTTCAACCACTGGATTTTAAACACACACAAAGACACGTACGCACACTCACAATACTCTGATAAAAGTTCGACATTCAGAAATGTATTAGAGTACAGTATCAAAAGTAAAAAGGAAAATATAATTATGTAAAGCACTTACAAGTAGAAGTTTGCAGGTTTAAAACCAGATTTCTAAATTGTCCAAGAGGACAATGTAAATCCAGACAGCTAGCTAGACTGTCCAATCTGAGTTTCCTGTTGACGACTCAAACTACTTTCAACGTACACACGTTCCACCAAAACAAGTTCCTTCCAGAGGCGATTTAGCAGAGGCGCCGTGGCTCTATCCGTCGCTTAGCACCACCCAAGATGATTGTGATTGGTTTTTAAGAAATGCCAATAAACCAGAGTATGTTTTTCTCCAATCCCAGAATGCTGTTTGGACCATCCAGACCCTCCTTCACAGCGCTGTGGAGGAAGGTCTGGCGAAGCGTGATTAGCGTGCAGGTAGCTCCCCGGTATGTTTCAGAATGCATCCACGTTCTCAGCGGCTCTGCGCCAAGGCAACAACAAGGTCTCCATCCTGTGGTAGAAGTCCCCCGGATTCCTCTCGGATGAGTCCCAGGGTTTTTGAGCTGTGAGTCACAAGAAGCATCAAGTTAACTTGATGAGTGTTTTCTGATTTTACCAGGGGTGGAATGTAACTAAGTACATTTACTCCAGTACTGTACTAAAGTAAAATGTTGAGGTACTTGTACTGTACTTGAGTCTTTTCTTTTCATGCCGCTTTCTACTTCTACTCCGTTACATTTCAGAGCGAAATATTGTCCTTTTTACTCCACTACATTCATGTGACAGCTTTAGTTACTTTACAAATGAAGATTTCTGCACATAAAACCCATTGAATTTATAAAATATGTTTTATTTTAAATGAAACTATCCAACAGTATAACGGCCTACAAGTCCAGTTGAAATGATTAGACTGTTAAACACTTAGTTGACTGAACTGTTTTGATTATTTCCAGTTTCTAATATTTTAATACTTTTAATATACATATATATATACATATATGTATATATATATAAACTGTACATATACATATATATAGCATATATGAGTATTTCAACAGTTATTTTACTCAAGTAAAGGATGTGAATACTTCTTCCATCATTGGAATTTACACACACACACACGCGCACACACAAAAACACACACACACACACTCACAGAGAAATTCAGCAATTAGACTAAAGATTGATGCCAATAAATATTTGACAAGATTATTTTAATGCATGACATGAAAAACATGATCTCTTTTTTTTTTTCACAGCTATGCGACTCTGTGGCATTCGTTGCTCCAAAACACTTTCCATAAATAAATGAACATCCATTTCCATCAATAAATAAACTCTCTTACAGCCTTTCTGACCGTGTGAAAAAGGATTACCAGGGTATGGACAGTCCCTGGTCTTCATTTCAGCTCTGGAGCGCCCATCCTGTAAGACATATTTGAAAAAATAATAACTTTGTGTGACAATTTTTTTATTGAAACTGAAAACAATCTTTGCACAATCACATAGGTCTGTGCATTGAATTTAATACAATTTGGTTTATTTATGAAAGGGGACAGTGCAAATTAATAAAACACGTGATTTCCCATGGGTTAAAAAAGCCAGAATTAGCCAAAAGGCTATTTCTCATCTGTAGTCCCCTGCCCTCACTGTTAAAAAAGGCATTTTAAAATACAAATAAACAAAAAGGAAGACAACACAAGCAAATCAAAACCTAGCACAAAACATCATAGAAACAGAAAAAAACTAAAAGCACAACGCAGAACTGTCAAATAATGTAATCGAAAAAGACTAACTATTTTGCACATTATGTTTGGCTTGTGATCTAAATGGGAAGTGAAAACGGTGGTTTCACTGTTGATTTGCTGATTTTTTTTACTTCAAGAAATGCGAAATAATTAATTGTGTTAAATAATTGTCATCAATTTGTCTCCCTCGCATTGAGCAGCTCTGCGATCCCGACCACATCTTCGCTGTATTTTTTAATTTTACTTTGTGTTTTATTAACACTTCATTGTTCATTGATTTCATTGTAAGTGCATATTTGGTTTTCATGTGTGTGTCTTTGTACG
>NC_045737.1:37221010-37226477 GCF_008692095.1 Etheostoma spectabile | reverse complement strand
TGTGATGTAATTGTGATGCCTATCTTGGCCAGGTCTCCCTTGCAAAAGACATTTTTAATCTCAATGGGTATTACCTGGTTAAATAAAGGATAAATAAAAAACATTAATAAATAAATAAAATCACACATTAAGGCTAGTTTCAGAAGCCTTGTCCTTTGTTTGGGTTTATGCAAAAGAACTTAATTGAAAACAGAATTAAATGACACAACAATGAGAATGCAGATGTACATTTATGTACATAGGAAAGCTTTATGTCACTTTACCAGAACCAGAATATCATCAACCCTTGTGTTGTCTTCACGTTCGGGACCCGCTCGTATCCCTCGGGTCTAATTAACCGACTACGTTAATTAATATATGTTTAGTGAATGCATCAGTGTTTACTGACACACAATTAAAAATGGAAGAGGGGTTCGTTTTTTGTCATAAGGTTATAACTCATGTTAAAAAACATAAGTGGTCATAAACAGAATAATTTCTGAATTGAGTCAGGAATACATGTTTATCACAGAAAATAAAATAAGGCCATTGATTTTCAGGTAGAGAAAAGTATATTTCTACCATTCTTCTTGTAAAAATTTGAAATGGGTCAATATGACGATACAAGTATTGAAGAAATCAATATTTCAGTACTAGACCAATACAGAAAGGAACAAACCAAAACATAGAAATGGAATTGTAATGTAAAGGTATTGTTACAAAGTTTTTTTTTTGGTCTTTGGTAAATTCTTATTGTTTGTTTTAATTTTCTCGTTCCTCTTCCTCTTTTACTAAACACAACAGGTTGTTGTCCCGCCCACCCAGCGCCTTTTCCTCCACGGCTCCTTTTTAAGCCGTGTTAATTTCATGGAATTCTTCTCCATCACAACATTTTCGGCAATTCCGTGAAACTGCCACAGATTTTGAATTGATTAATTAGTGTTCATTTCACGGAATTCAGTGAGATCAAGTTGCCTGATGTGTGTTCCTGATCACCCTGTCGGGGTTGTAGTTGCTATAACAACCGCCTTGCTCTACATTATCCCGCTTAGTACATGGCTACTTATCAAATTAATCAATAAATTGATGCAAATTATTAATTTAAATGGGAGTTCATTGATTTAAATACAATGGTTTTGCTTCTGCTAAAGAAAATAGCCCGCTCTACGGTGAGAATCCTGCATCTATAACAACGTAATCTCTGTAGCTATTTAATGCAATCCTTCGTCTTTTACTTAACAGCTCAGTATCTCACCCTCCTGCAGTGAATACACCGTCCTGGCACGCATTTTATCTCCGCGGCTATTTTAAGCACGGCAGGAATCGACACAGTACACTGTAACAAATTTAACGTAACATTTACAGTACTTTACTGGCAACAATTGGCAGCAAGTTACTGTGAATTATTTTTACATTAAAGGTACCGTACTTCCATTTATAGAATTTTATGTATTTATTGTAAAATACAAAACAATTAAAAACAACATAAGATAAAAAGTAAAAATACAGTAGTTTACTGTACTATTTACAGTACTATAGTGGCTATGTTGTGATTTTTTTTTTTTACAGTAATCCTTAGACTACTGTGATTTTGTCATGGTGACAAGGTTGTAATGTAACTTTACAGCATTTTACTATAAAAATCATATACAGTACACAATAAAAGTGTTACTGTGAAATCTAAAGTAAATAACAGCCATTTTTTACAGTGTAGCTGAAGCGTTAGTAGTAGTGAGTTAGCTAGCAGGCTATTGGCTGCTCTTATTTACACTATACTACACATTTCTGTTGACGGTGAAGTAAGACAAGGTAAATGGGACTTCTTTGGGAAAAAGGAGAAATGTATTTAAACCCGGTTTTGATGGTTGTGTGGAATACTTTTGATGAAGGTCTGGCGGGACCAAAACTTTGATGCTATAGCAAGAGCAGCGTGCAGGATTTGCTCCCTTTGTTTCAAAGTATTAAAGGGTGGTTAAATGGTAGTATCAAACGTATCTGGTTGACGGTGTGGTCCTTGCAAGTGAAGTGGATATTCTGGTGTCTGGTCCTTTACTTGCAGACCTTTGAATCGCTTCACAAATTGTTAACTCTGAATTTCTGTGAGGGATTTTTATGTAGACCTATATGTGTTTGTTTATGTATTATGGTTGTCTAATCTATCTATCTATCTATCTATCTATCTATCTATCTATCTATCTATCTATCTATCTATCTATCTATCTATCTAATGGTGTCTTGTAAACCCATTTGGGCTGGGCATACTTTGCTTTGTGTGCATGGCACAATAATAAAAAATTCTTCATAAATCAAGAAAACCACCCCCAAAAAACTCAAATAGCCCAAACACAGCAGCTTCGTCCTTTTCCTGACAGCTCCGCTCATTGCTGGTTGTAAAAAGGCTCTCAGGTTGAAGGGGAGCCACATGATGGCAGTGTCCACAAATACTGCCAGCTCGACTTTGACGTCCATATGAAAATAACAACCCCTTCCTTGACCAACCACGTAATATGTCTCTGAGAGCTGTGAAATGGCTCTCACATGGGCAGACTTGAAGAAGGCCTCTGCAAAATGCAGATAGCAACACAACTGGCACTCTGGGCAAAAATCCAAAATCTTTAAATTCTTTCCCATGTTATGCTTGAGTCACCATGAGTCTTACGACAATCATCAATCAGCAGAGAGGCCACTGTAACTGCCCTGTGACTGCCCTGTAACTGCCCTGTGATGGCTCATGCTAATTTGAAACATTGGACAAATTTAGTCATTTTTGACACATTTTAATGCCATAAATAATATGGGACGCCATAGATAAACTGGGTTAAAGGTCAACGCTCGGAAAATGAGTGATAAAGATGATGATGACTTGATTAATGAGCCGACGCAAAACAAAAAATGTATTTTGTGAACAGAAAGCAGGAAAAGTCTGGGGGTTTTGATGTTTATCTTAAGTCATGAAGCAACGTTCTTCCTGACAGGTGATCCTCTAACTTGGGCAGCGAGGGAAACTCCACCACTCCAACGGATGTTAGTGAAAGAGCTTCTTTTTTATAGCCTCTGTTGACACAACATAATGTCATAATTTCACCTGTCCAAAAGGAAGATGTTTATCTCTCATTGGGACACAAGGGCCGGGGTGCTTCCATTTTATTTCCATGCTGTAGGGGATCGTCTCTTGCTCGCCAGATGGTTTGTTAAAACCGAGCCATCTGAAAAGCCATCATAGGAGAAGGGAATGGGCAGACACTTTAAAAAAATATCTGGCTGGCGATTGGATGATCCCTCTGTTGATCACGTCCACCATTATTTTTTTTGAACAAACAGTTGTAGCTGCAAATTTGCGATGAATGTGTAACCCTATTTAATCCAACCATCAAAGGCAACAAGTACTAACCAATCAGAAGCAGAGTACATTTCTTCGCTATCCTATGAAAAGCAAATTTACACACACACACACACACACATACACACACACACACACGCACACGCACACCCAAGGGCTTATATTTGGGTTCAAAATTGGTGGGTATTTGAGCAAAATAGAATTTTTTTTACATAAAATTAACATTATTTTATGCCCATGCACACACTTAAACCACTCTTGAAGCTGCCAGTAGCTTCTCACCAGACGATGACTGGCTCAGTAAGCTAGCATGTCAGACACAAACTTTGATGCCTGACAAGATAGATTTCCATGTGAAATGTAATCTCTGATTTTCCGCATTATCTTCCAGCTGCCGTACAAAAGAACAGCTGATCTGGCCTTATCCTCCAGGAGGAGATCCAAAGACAATAACACAGTTTGGCTCACACTGGACCGAATCAAACATTGTCTCTTTCTAAGTAGGAGTGTCATATCTTTATCTTTATTTTTATTGATAAGAATTTTTTTTATTAAATAATAAAATAAAATAAATAGAATAACAAATAAAATATGTCAACATAACGCACGCTAGAACTGTTCAAAACACACAGAACATTCACCCAGGGTCGTGTTCTTGTTCCACGTGTCACCTAAACATACATTTCTGTCCCCCACCCAAAATCTTTACCTAACCCTTATTAAGTTTTTACCCTAAATGGTAAAAAATGGGCACCAAATCGGTCCCGAACCAGAGCGGGAAAAGTCCTGAGCAAGGGTGTTTAAAAATGACGTCCCCTGCGTCTGACTGAGATGCTAAAGGAGACCTTTTGCGTCAGTAACAAACGGCAAAGGCCCCTGACCAAGCAGCGCTGGGAGTGAGAATGGGTTGGTTTGAAAAGGGATCGAAAGAAGACCAGGCTTATCAAGTCCTACCCCTGGTCTTTACCATAGGCTTACCGTAAAAGTGCGCAATCCAATAAGATAAACTACATTTTAAAATACACAGTGTGTGTGTGTGTGTTTTTAATGGACAGATACAGGAAAGACAGCTGAGTTCTGTGTTGTGCAGCTTCTTTTTACAAACATACCACAATATTTGGTCATCTGAAGAATCTCCAAGAGTCCGCTCATTATCTGGCTGTGTTGGACACTTCGGTGCTTTCCACCTACTAATGCAATATAAGTCACTGGCCCTTGACTAACCAGCAGTGTAAGACAGACAGCGCTGCCTCTGTGCTAACTGCAGCCTCCATGTGACAGATGTTGTTTAGAGGTTGACCAGCCGGCTCCCAGCTCCGACCTGCTGTCGTACAGTGCCCAGTGACGCAGGTATTGCACAACCTTTTCCTTGGTTAAGGCAATGTGACATCACCAGGCTCCTCTTAGTGCCTGCTGTATCCCAATTCTCCTGACGCGTGATAAACTCTAACGATCGCACTGTTGTGTGTAAACAACTCAAAGAGCACATACACACACACACACACACACACACACACACTTACACACACCCACACGCACACACACACACACTTGCTGCCTCAGGTACCGCTGTATCCACGGTGGCACCTGTCACATGTGACGTCACATATGAGTCAGATGCAAGCATGCGTGTGTGCGTGCGTGTGTTTGAGTGTGTGCATGTGTATGTGCACGTGTGCGTGAGTGTGTGTGTGTGTGTGTGTGTGTGTGTATGCGCGTGGGTGTTCATACAGGCTGGTGCTAGCTGTGGGATGTTTGCATAATCAGCACAGCAGCACACCTTGGTCACAAGGTAAACTTTCCACTGTGCTCGGAGAAAAGGTTTTCACACTTGAGTAGTCAGAGAATGGCCTACTTTTACAGATGGGGCTGATAGGAGGTGAAAGGTAAAAGAGAGAGAGGGGGGGGGGGCTATATACTTTCTGCATAGACACTGTGGGTAAGAATGACTATTAAGGCCATCTTAGGTGAAAAAAAGTATGATTACATAGCCGGTGGATGGAAGGAAACAATTCATGACTTTTGAGATTATACTCACAAAAGAAAAATATTTTGGGTTATGTATGTAACCCTTGTTCCCCGAGATAGGGGAACGAGACAATGTGTCGGTTTCAACACTATGGGAACGCCTTTAGGCATGACAGGGCT
>NC_045737.1:37220863-37221000 GCF_008692095.1 Etheostoma spectabile | reverse complement strand
GCAAATGAAAACTACTCCAATCCTATTGTTCCTAGTGTGAACGGTAGCATGTGACGGCATAACCGTAGGGGCATATAAGCACGCCGGAACATAGCTCATTAGCTCTTTCTATAAAGCAAGGCACTCCAGGCGGGGCG
>NC_045737.1:37220687-37220853 GCF_008692095.1 Etheostoma spectabile | reverse complement strand
AACCGACGCAGTGTCTCGTTCCCCTGTCACGGGGAACAAGGGTTACATACGTAACCCGAGACATTCCCCTTCAAGGGGAACTCAAACTGCGTCGGTTACGACACTATGGGAACGAGATACCCACTAACCCGCGTCAAAACCCCGCCTGCCCTAGCGTGCAAGCAAC
>NC_045737.1:37220560-37220677 GCF_008692095.1 Etheostoma spectabile | reverse complement strand
GCACGACTAGGAGGAGAGCACCCGGGTGCCGGGTGTGGAGGGAATGTCCAGACTATAGAACCTGAAGAAGGTGTGAGAAGTGGCCCAGCCAGCCGCATCACAAACCCCCTGGAGAGA
>NC_045737.1:37220055-37220550 GCF_008692095.1 Etheostoma spectabile | reverse complement strand
AGGAGAGCCGTGGAGGCCGCCATGCCCCTCGTGGAGTGAGCCCTTACAGCCATAGGTGAAGGCAAACCGCGCACCTCATAGGCCAGGAAGATAGTCTGAACGATCCAGTTGCTGATAGTATGTTTGGAAGCGGGGAACCCATCCTTGGGGGACCCGAAACACACCAGCAACTGGTCTGTTTTCCTCCACCGGGAGGACCTCAGAGTGAAGGCACTCAGTGCTCTGACAGGCCAGAGCAAATGGAGCCTACCGTCCTCCGCCGTCACATGAGGTGGAGGATGAAATGCCTGCAGTACCACGGGCCCCATTACAGTGGACTGCACCTTGGGAATGTAGCCCGAAAGAAAGAGCCTGGAGGTCCCCCACCCTCCTCAGAGAGATGATAGCAAGGAGGAAGGCCATCTTCAAGGTCAGGTACTTGGCCTCATGCGACTCCATGGGTTCGAAGGGGGCCTCAGCAAAGCTTCGAGAACCACCGCCAGATCCCAGGTGGGA
>NC_045737.1:37219813-37220045 GCF_008692095.1 Etheostoma spectabile | reverse complement strand
GAGTTGCAGGTCTCATCCTCCGGGTCCCACGGAGGAATGCACACCCAGGGGAAGCCTCCCCAGAGACCCATTGCTCGAAGGGGCGTGGAAAGCTGAAATGGCTGCCATGTAAACCTCGAGGGTGGATGGGGAAATGCTCGCAGAGAAGCAGTCCTGCAGGACCTCCAGCACCTGAACCACCGGGGAGGTAACTGGGTCCAGCATGCGTCCTCTGCACCAGGCAGAGAAGACA
>NC_045737.1:37208430-37219803 GCF_008692095.1 Etheostoma spectabile | reverse complement strand
TCAGGCCATACATCCTCCGTGTAGACGGGGCCCTGGAGCTGAGGAGAGTCTCGACCGCGCCTGCCGTCAGGCCTGCCTCCAGGTACTGGGCCCCCTCAAGGGCCAGACCCACGGCCGCCACAGGGCGGGGCAGGGGTGAAGAACCCGGCCCTCTGCCCGGGATTGCAGGTCCCACCTCAGAGGGACCTGCCACGGCGGACCGTCCAGGAGCGCCATCAGGTCTGAGAACCACACTCGGGTCGGCCAGAACGGCGCTACAAAAAGCAGGCGGATGCCCCCCCGGGAGCAGAGCAACTGGGGGAAAAGCGTACAGACGCAGCCCCAGCCACTTCTGCACCATGGCGTCCAGCCCCATCAGGGAGAACGATAGAGGACAGTGCGTAGTCCCCCGAGACGCAAAGAAGTCCCTGTCTATAGGTCTGAACCTTCCGCACAAGGACTCCACCACCTCGGGGTGGAGCCCTTTTTTTTTGCCATTTCCCGGGCCTCAGCCCCTGTCTCGACTGCAGGTCCGCCCCCTGATTCTGAAGCCCAGAGACAACGCCCTGAGAGAGCAGTCTCCGCTGGGACCTCAGGAGGATCTGATGCGCCAGTCTGCAGAGAGGGCGCGAGTGCAGACCCCCCTGGTGATTCAGATAGGCCACCACTGCCTTATTGTCAAACCTGACAAGCAAGTGGCGACCCGGGAGTGCAGGCAGGAAGCTCCTCAGAGCCCGGAACACGGCCAGCATCTCGAGGCAATTGATGTTCCATGACGAGTAATGCTCTTGCCAAACACCACTTGCAGAGCAGCCGTCCATAACCGTGCCCCACCCGGTGAGGGAAGCGTCTGCTGAAACAATCACACGGCAACAGGGTGCCCCCAGTACGGGTCCTTGGGACAGGAACCAAGGCGTCTTCCACACCGACAGAAAATAAAGACATTTGTGCGTAACCCGTATCAGGCGGAACGGGTTTCCCCTCGGGGAGAACCCCTTGGATTTCAGCCACCACTGCAGGGGCCTCATGTGCAGAAGACCAGAAGGTATTACACTGGAAGCAGCCGCCATGAGGCCCAACACCCTTTGGAAGTGTTTCACTGTGACGGCACAGCCCAGCCTCACACTCTAGACCGTGACCAGAACGGACTCGACACCCCTAAGAACACAGTCCTTTGGGCGGGTGCCAGCACATTTCTCCCCTTGTTGAGCCTCAACCCCAAACTAAGAAGATGAGCGAGGACGACATCTCGATGCTGAACCGCCAACTCTCGAGACCGAGCCAGGATGAGCCAGTTGTCGATGTAATTCAGGACACGGATGCCCTGGAGCCACAAAAGGGCCAGAGCCGCATCCATACACTTGGTGAAAGTGCTAGGCCAAAGGGAAGGACGAACGGAGACGTGGAAGTACGCGTCCATCAGATCTATGGTGACAATCCAGTCCTCGGACCAGATGAGACACACGATTGCGGAGATGGTGAGCATCCAGAACCTGTATCTCCACAGAGACCGGTTCAGAACCCGCAGATCCAGGATAGGGCGCCGGCCTCCGTCCGTCTCGGGAACGATGAAGCACCAGTTGTAGAAACCGGACCCGCCGGCCAGCCAGGGAACGAGCACCTCGGCCCCCTTCTCCAGCATCGAGCACACTTCTTGTTCTAGCACCAGGCCCTGGTCTGGGCGCACCACTGTCCGGACCATCCCAATGAAGCCGGGAGGACGGACCCGGAACTGCAGCCTGTACCCTTCAATGACAGGGCGCAGAACCCACGGGTAATGTTCACCAAGCCCCGCCAAGCCTCTGCGAAATCTGCCAGCGGAACCCGAACGAGAAGCCGGCCCTCGAATGGGGACTAGGGGAGTTGGAATCGGCAGACGAAGGACGAGACGGGGAATCAGCCGTCTCGGAAAACTACAGCAGATCTCGCTGCGATCCACATGACCGAAACCGCCGAGCCGCCTCAGCGACCGCGGGGCCCAAGCCACGAGGAGAGCGTACCAGGTTGTCCGCAGAAAAGAGGGCCATGCACACACGGGGCCAACACACAGCTCATGAGAGTCTCCTACCGTGATAAAACGCGGGTAGGGAGACACACATCTCCGGAACTGGTTAACCGCTCGGACATATTGCAACTTCCAAGTTAGTAGGATACATAGAATCTTTCAAACACAACATCAACAAACGTGCCTGCTGAATAGAAAAAAGCTAATGAGCTATGTGCCGGTGTGCTTATATGTCCCTTATGGTTATGCCTTCACATGCTAGCGTTCTCACTAGGACCAATAGGATTGGAGTAGTTTTCATTCGCATTAAGCCCTGTCATGCCTAAAGGCATTCCCATAGTGTCGTAACCGACGCAGTTTGAGTTCCCCTCGAAGGTCATAAATGTATTTTCTGACACTCAAAAGCCATCACCTCGTCCAAATAAGTATGTTTTTATATCCTTTGAAGAGACCCTATAGCAATGTCTCTTTAAAATCCAGATGATTCTGGACTAAAATCATGAGAATTTCTTTATCGCTTAACATCTGATTTTCAAAGTAGAATGTAGAAACGTTACAGTATCTTTGAAGTTTACATGGGAGCTTGGCTTGCAAAAATTATCATTTTTGTAAACGAACAACATTAAAACAGCTTTTGGTTGCCAATGTTCAGTAACACTTTACTTGAAGGTATCTACATAAGAGTGACAGGAAACTGTTAGGAACCCTAACCCTAACCATAACAAAACCAAATTGCATTTCCTAAAAGAAGCGTCATGTCATAAATGTTCATGACTGGTTTATAATGTTAATGACACGTCCAAGACAGTGTCATGTCACTCTTATATAGATAGCTTCAAGTAAAGTGTATCCCAATTTTCTTTTCCATCAAATCAACTGTTTCCTTGGCCGTGGGGGGGTCTGATTTTGGCAAAACATTTCTAATCTTCAGTGGCATTGACCTAAAATTGTTGAAATAAAACTGTCTAGACACAGTTGATTTCTGACTTTTCTATGTTTTGAGGGCACACCCTGCTACACATTTATAATTAAAAGAGAGCTCCTCTTACAATGAAATGGCATAAAGCAGAGTCAGTTCAATTAAATTACTAAATAAAATTGATATTATCTCATCTCTGATATTTGTGCCTCAAAACAATGGAGGCAAATTGAGTTTGCATGTAAAGGACTGAAAAGGGACATTTAAAACATTTCAAACAAATAACCCTGGTTGAACAGATTTACTGTGAAAGGTTTCATGCTTTTTTACTGAGTTCCTATATCAACAGCAGTCTGTTTGTGGACATGGTTTGAAGGTGAGACAATGTTGAATTCCTTAAATGTAATTTATTCAGCGCTACAAGGATAAGAATCATCTCAGTGGCAGATGTGCCCAAACCTGGACAAATAATACTAAACTATCTGCATCACTTTATTTCATAGAGGTTTTACATGTACAAAATAAACAGGAGTTGTTCGAGAAAGTGTGGGGACAGTGTATAGATTATATTAAGAACTTAGCTTATCTCACTTATTAAACAGGACTGGAGTACCTCTGAATAACAGTGGTCATATTTTCTGCAAATCTGGATTGTTTAATTCAATTTGATTACATAAAATAGCATGTCAGAAAAGTCTAATCAAAGTCATAATATAGTAAGTCAAAAAAAATGAAAAAAAGACATAGCATAGTATCTTGAAAAAGTCAAAACAAAGTCATAGTATGTCCATGAAAATTCATAAAAAGTCATTAAATAGTATGTTTTAAAAAGACAAAAAAGTTATAGTAAGTATAGTATGTTGAAAAATGTAAAAAAAAAAAAGGCAAAGTATGTTGAAAAAAGGTCATAGTGTAGAATAGAAATTCATACTATAGAATCACAAAAAAAGACGAAAAAGTCATAGTGTAAATGTCAAAAATAGTGATAAAAAGTCATAGAATATCATGTCCATAAAATTCATCAAATGTCATTGTATAGCATGTTGAAAAAGTCAGAAGAAAGTAGTATAGTATATCATAGTATAGTATGTTTGTGTCAGACCAGGTTGGCAGAAACAACCAAAACGCAGACAAAGATTAGATCAATGAGAGTTTATTGATACTAATCCATGAACCAGATGACCAACCAAGGTGTAGCGGAGAGAAAAACTGTGACGGCAGGGGAGTGAAGACAATCCGGAGGTGTAGAGTGATGATGGTCCGTAGCAGAATTACTATGATGTGTAGACAGAGAGACAGACGTTACCAAACACAAATACAGACACGAAGCAAAAAGACAACTAGCAAAAGTCAGATGAGGCGAACAAACACATACTGGGAAGACTAACGATCCAACAGGGACTGGATGTCAGGTCACGGTATAAGAGCTGGTGGTGATGATGATGAGACACAGGTGGGTGCTGGTGATTAGGCTGAGCAGGAACAGGTGATAGTGGAGATGAATGAAGGAGGCCACGCCTTCCCAGGTTGCATGGCCACAGGAACCATGACGCACAGACAGAGAAAAACAGACATAAGGACAGAAAACAGAATCAGAGCTGGGGGTGCCGTACAGTTCGTACATTAAAAAAGTAATATAGTATATTGAAAGAAGTAAAAAAAGGTCTTAGTATAGTAATAATCTTGAATAAGTCATTATAGTATGTTGAAAAAAGTGATAAAGTCAAAACAAAGTCATAGTATAGTATGTCCATACAATTCATAAAAAGTCGCAATATAGTTTGTTGAAAAAGACTAAAAAAGTCATATGGTATGTCAAAAAAAGTCTTTGTATAGTATCTCAAAAGCTCTCAATAATCATAGTATAATTTGCTGAAAAAGTTATAAAATAAGTCTTATTATAGTATGTTGAAAACATTTAAAAAATGTATAGTATAGTATGTCAAAAAAGTTGAAAAAATGTCATAGTATAGTATGTCATTAAAGTGATAAAAATGTTATTGTACAGTAAAAAAGTCATAGTATAATTCATCGTAAAAAGTAAAAAAAAAGTCATAGCATAGTTTGTCAAAAATAGTCTGAAAAAAGTCATTGTATAGTATGTCCGTACGTTAAAAAAGTAATATAGTATTGAAAGAAGTAAAAAAAGGTCTTAGTATAATATGTCAAAAAAAATCTTGAATAATTATAGTATGTCCATACAATTCATAAAAAGTCACAATGTAGTATGTTGAAAAAGTCAAAGTATAGTATGTTGAAAACAATTATAAAAAAGTCATAGTGTAGAATAGCATGTTGAAAAAGTCAGAAGAAAGTTGAAAAAAGTCATAGTATAGTATGTCCGTACATTAAAAAAGTCATATAGTATATGAAAGAAGTAAAAAAAGGTCTTAGCATAGTATGTCATTAAAGTGATAAAAAAGTTATTGTACAGTAAAAAAGTCATAGTATAGTTTGTCAAAAAAAGTCTGAAAAAAGTCATTGTATAGTATGTCCGTACATTAAAAAAGTAATATAGTATATTGAAAGAAGTAAAAAAGGTCTTAGTATGGTATGTCGAAAAAAATCTTGAACTATTATAGTATGTTGAAAAAAGTTATAAAGAAGTAAAAAAAAGTCATAGTAGAGTATGTCCGTACAATTCATAAAAAGTCACAATATAGTATGTTAAAAGAGACAAAAAAAGTCATATAGTATATTAAAAGAAGTAAAAAAAGGTCTTAGCATAGTATGTCATTAAAGTGATAAAAAAGTTATTGTACAGTAAAAAGGTCATAGTATAATTCATCATAAAAAGTAATAAAAAGTCATAGTATGTGAAAATGTCAACAGGTCCCCAGATAGCTCAGTTGGTAGAGCATACAATTCATAAAAAGTCACTATATAGTATGTTGAAAAAGACAAAAAAAGTCACATAGTATGTCAAATCTTTTTTTTAAAAGTCATTGTATAGTATGTCAAAAAAGTTAAAAAAAAAAGTCGTAGTAAAGAATGTCAAAAAAAGTCTAAAAAAGTCATAGTATAGTAAGTCAAAATGTCAACAGGTGCCCAGATGGCTCAGTTGGTAGAGCGGGTGCCCATATAGAGTTTCACTCCTTGACGCAGCGGGCCAGGGTTGGACTCTGACCAGCGGCCCTTTGATGTATGTCATTCCACTTCTCTCTTCCCTTTCATGTCTTCAGCTGTCCTGTACAAATAAAGGCCAAAAAAATATTTTTTATGAGATATATAAAAAAAAGTATTGTTACATTAGGATATGTTGGAAATCTTTAAGCAGTCTATAAAGTATGTCAAAAAGTCACAAAAAGTCACAGTGTAGCATGTAAAAAATGTCATAATAAACAACTTATAAGAAATGAACCGAGAACCAGTTTGGTTTTCCAACCAACGTTTCATCACACTCATTTACTTGATCGGCCACACTTCACTATTTTTCATTGTGTATTTGACTTCTCTTCTCCAGTGTTAGCTCTCAATATTCACTAGTCCTTTAAGAAGTTTGAACATTGAACTTCAAATTTTCATTACGTCCACAGAATTTTGCCCAGCTATTTACTAAACTGAAATATAATTCAATGTTATAATCATCGTTCACATTACGAAGGACAGAAAAGAAATCTCAAAAGGTTTTCTGCTTTGCATCTCAAATTTATTAGCATAGTATGAGTGTGCTGCTCGCCCTGGTGAGCTATTCCTGAGTTCTCACTTTAATGGTTTGTACTAACATTTGTTGGTCACACCAGAAAACAAACACAGACACCAGCTGAACAAAGTCAGAATGTATGTCGAAAAATATTTAGTATATCAAGTTGAAAAAGGTCATAAAAGTAAAAGTATAGTGTGTCAAAACAAGAAAATAGTATAGTATTTTGAAAAAAGTCATAGAAAGTTATGATATAGTATGTTGAATGAAGTCATAAAAAAGTAATAGTATGTTCAAAAAAGTGATAAAAAGTCATAGTATAGTATGTAAAAAAAAGTCGTAAAAGCCATATTATAGTATGTTGAATAAAGTCATAAAAAAGTCATAGTATAGTATGTCGAAAAAGTGATAAAAAATGATAGTATAGCATACCAAAAAAAGGTGAGTAATAAGTCATATTATGTCGAGAAAAGTCGTACTGTAGTCTAGTATTTGTAAAAAGTGATAAGTCATTGTATAGTATGTCAAAAGAAGTCAGAAAAAGTTGTAGTGTAGTATGTTGAAAAAAGTGATAAAAAGAATATAGCATTTTAAAGAAAGTCAGCAAGAACATACAAACAAAAAGGGCCAGCCCATAATGGGAAACGAAACAAGGGTGAGTCTGCAGTACCTACATGCTGGTGCTAGTTGGGACAGTGCTAACCACTAAGTCCCTGTGCCACCAGATAGAGTATGTTGAAAACAGTCAAACCACAAACATTATGAATGCAGAAAAAGCCTGAAAGAAGAACTTCACATAAAAACTGTAAAGTTATTTAAAAGCTGATTCATTCTGTAATAGCCGAAGGTTTTGGGAACGGTCTAAAGTTTGAATGCCAACTGTAGGTTTATGTTTGTATGAGGGGTAGCATTTGGAAGTGGAAGAACCCTGAAGACAACATAAAAATTGCTCCATTGACTTTTAATGTAAAAAAAAAGAAAAATAAACACAAACAGCCAAAAAAAGTACCAGTTTGAAAAACTTTGTGCTCTTGTCCAGAAATGTCAAGGATGTTTAACAAGTGCTGTCAATGAAGGAATGCTTGTGGCTCTTGTCATTTGGAGGCTCAATGAGCCAAATGAAAAAGCCCTATGCTTAAATGAGCACATAGACAGTGTATGTTTACGTGTTGACATATACATGGTTTATTACATGGTTAATACATGGTTAATTATTTAGAAAGTCATAGTATAGTATGTTGGATAAAGTGATAAAAAAATAGTATTCTATGTCAACAAAAGTCATAAAAAGTCATAGTACATTATGTTGAAAAAAGACAAATAAGTCAAAGCACATTGAAAAAAGTCATAATAATGATAATGCTGCTGAATCAGCATTCAGACATTTATTATATTCAGTTATTGAGTTGATCTGTTACAGATAATCCTACATGCTTTATTGGGCTTTCGGTTAATTGTTTTAATAAGACTTGAACTGCCGTTCACCTGCCCAGGAGACGCTGATGGCGGACCTGTTGTTAGCTTTAGCGAGGCGACAGAGACCCATCTGTTCTCCTCCAATGAATGATCATAAGGCCAGGCCCAAGCATCTAAATATAGATGGGGCAAATTAAATTCAAATGACTCAGAGGTTTGATGACTGAGACGAGTGACTTATCCCTCCTCACCGCCCGGCTTGGGTCCGTCAATGAACTGCCTTTCAGCAAACATAATATGCATGCTGAGGCGGGAGTCACTTATTCCACTCGAACATTAAACTGTTAGAGGAAGGAGGTTGGGCGGCGGTGGTGGTGGTGGTGGTGGTGGGAGTGAAAGGAAGATGGGTGGAGGGAGGAGAGAAAGGCTAAATCAGTTGGCGGAGGAGAGGAAGCTGTGTCATATCCAGGAGGAAGTGTGAGTCAGTGCTCGTACATTCTTGGAGGCTGATTCAGCGCTGCACAGGAAGTGGGAAATGCTTACTGCTGAGCTTTAACACCATGAGGGAAAGAACCTTGTCTGGAACAGTGTAACCCAAAAAAAGCGTCCCCGGCATGAGAAACCGAGCCGAGCAAACACACGTCTGCACAGGTATCATCTCGTACATGAAATCGACTTGGCTGCTCACAAGCTCGGAGGAGACCTGCTAACCCCTCAAAGATGAAACGGCCACTAACAAAAAGTCTGACTCAAGTCAGAGAAAACGGAAAGGAGAAGAAAGTCGGCAGAGAGGCCAAGAGCTGTCAGAGAAGAGGAGGGCAAAGGGTACGTCTCTGGGTCTTCCTCTTTTTCTTTGGTCCACAGAAATCTCCCCTTCCTTCTCCCTCTCTCCGTTCACTTCTCAGATTTCAAAGTTCTAGCTATGGCAACTTAACCCATTCCTTTCCAGTAAAAGAATAAATAACTTTCTGCTACATCTTAGAGCAGTAAGTCACTCAGAGGAAGGAGGAAGTGATTACAGGGAGGTCTGACCCAAAAATAAAGTTGAAAGACGTTCTGTCATTACATCAGTCTACTTCTTTCCCAATCAAGTTTGAATTTTTGGTGGCAGTGGGGGAGGTTTTCCATGTTGTGACCTACATTTGAGCTAAAAGCCAGGGTTGCTGACATTGTGGTGGCAATGTGGGTGGTGGTGGTAATTGGTTGTTTAGAGGATATTTTCCCCCCTCATATACACCCACGGACAGCGTTTCCCACCCACACTCTCATGGTCACTGCCTCGGTCCTCGTGATAAAACATCAGCTAATCACCAGTTTCCATTCAGTCTCTTTGCGCTTATGTAACGTCAAGCAAGGGAGGAAGTGCTGTCCGCTGTGAACGAAGAATGTCTGTGTGTGTGTGTGTGTGTGGGGGGGGGGGAGTCGGAGGACAGAGGAAGACAAGAAAAGAGTGAGAGAACGCGTGGAGTGGAACAGGTTTCCACATGAGAGTAAACCCGCCAAACATGCATGGCAGTGGAAAAAGTGTGCTAAACTGATTAATGCATGGGCACACACACACACACAACACACACACACACACCCACACACACATACACACACACACACACACACACACACACACACATACATAACTCTCACACTGTGTCTCTGTCTCACACAAAACCATGATGTATTGTACGGGTTGTTGCTAGGAGACAAACTAATTCCAAACCTCTTGAAACAGAGGGACTTACTCCTCATTTCTAAGCCAGTACGTCGGGAGAGAAAAGGGAGCGCGAAGGGAGAGGGAAGGAGAGGGATGAGGAGGGAAGGGTGGTAAGGAAAAGGTGTGGGGGGGCTTTAGGAGACAAGAGAGCAACTCTCCCACGCAGAAAAGCTTTCACTCTCAGCAGGAACAAGTCCACAGACTCATCAGTCTCCGGGTTCGGCGTCGACTCCGTTCCTGAAAAAACATCATAGTGAATGAAGATACACATCAAACTGTTCATGCAGCAAAATGGCTGTTCAGCGTTCCTCTTCCTCATGCAGCTATTTCAAACCAGGAATATGAGAGTCACAGCTGTGGCGAAAAAGACTTTTAAGGAGTCATATAGGGAAATTTAATTTGGGCAGCAATGCCTCATAGAATCATTGTGTGCTCTCCAACTAAAACCTAAAGGATGTCCTCTTGTATGGCTGAAGGGCTTAGGATAAGAAACACCTGGCATATTTTATCCAGAGACAAAACAGTGCAACATTTTTAAATATTCTCTCACTGACAAAAATAAATAGTAATGACAGCCTTTATTTAATCAGCTAAACCCCACTGAAGATCTCAAGGTTGAGGTAATCCATCCATCCATCCATCCATCCATCCATCCAACCTCCATCCATCTCAGTCTGCTTTTCCGGTGTGGGGTCGGGGGGGGGGGAGCAGCTCCAGCAGGGGACCCTCCTGGGGGATCCTAAGGCGTTCCCAGGCCAGGTTGGAGATATAGTCCCTCCACTTAATTTAAAAGTCATTTTTAACTTTATAGCATACATTACAAGACTGAGAGTCTGCAGTCATGCTGTGCAGCACTGTGAGCACTGCAGCAACAGCAATAAGCAATACTCAGCCGAGTCAAGTATTCAATGTGGAGCACACAACCTTAAATGCTTTAACAAGAAACACAGTGGTGCTTTGAGCTAAATGCTAACAGCATGCATGATGTTTGCCACGGTCAACCGTTAGTTTGGTGTGTTAGCATAACAAACATTTGCTGATGACTGTGAAGGTTCTCAGTCCCGTTTACTTAAGGAAGGTTAAAATCAACTGCAACTGGATTAGTTCAGAGACTGAGACAGAGACTGGATTCTTTCATCCAAGAGACTTCTTCAGTTCTGACTGAACAGTAGGGGAAACCCTAGCCTGGTCCTACCAGACTCTGGTCCATTAACCCGGTCCTACCAGACTCAGGTCCATTAACCCACTCCTACCAGACTCTCGTCCATTAACCTGGTCCTACCAGACTCTCGTCCATTAACCCGGTCTTATCAGACTCTGGTCCATTTGTTAAATAGTGAAAGATGCTTTCAGTCGGCTAACAGGAATCTATATCAACTATATCATACATTTTGTATTCTTTCATACTTTACATTTACGAGAAAAATGAGTTTTGGAGAAAAAAACATGAAATGACCCACAACACCATTTTTAAAATACATTTTTGATCAGGTTCAGTGCATATTTTTATAAATTTTTAGGCATTACTACATTATTGTGGGGGGTTATAAGGTGTTCAGTAGAAATAGCTTTGTTCTAATGGGTTACAGTAGTGCTAATTGCTAATGTTTTAAAGACCGAAATATTCACACCCACATACACATGCTTTGGATGCCATCGAGCGGGATCTCTGGTCGCAATCAGTCCTTCACTGACCAATCAGC
>NC_045737.1:37203409-37208420 GCF_008692095.1 Etheostoma spectabile | reverse complement strand
CAGAATGCTAGCATGTTATGGGCAACGACTCAACCTGTAAGAAGTCTAAAGGACGTAAGTAAGGTTGGGTATTGTTTGGGTTTTTTCCAATACCAGTGCTAAGCAATACTTTTAAAACGGTGCTGTTTCCTGATCCTTTAATAAGTAAAAAAAACAACTTATAACAATAACGTATTTCACTAGTAAATTGCAGTTGAACAACAAAACCAGATGGGAAAAGGTTATTTTACAATAACTTTAAATGCACTGTGAGGTAAAACTGCTAAAACTACAATGAAATTTCTCAACGACAATCAGGCGAAAGAGACAAATTTAGCCATCTAGCTCCATAGACTCCCACACATTTTGCACTTGACCTCGATAACCCCCAGTGGAACTCTGGTGGAACTGTAACCAAATTCGGTACAATGGGGCTTAATAGGGAGTGAACAGACTTTTCGTAGACGGGCTCTGGTGGCAGTCAGGTGCTTATTATGTCATTACCAACCATTACCCCCCCCCACACACACACACACACACACACACACACACCACACACCTCCTGTCATGTGCTGTTCATTTCGATCATGCCATCCTCTCAGCTGCTTCATCTCTCTGTCTCCCTCATGGTGAAATCCTGAAGCTGAAGGGGGAAGAAAGACACATCTCAATTCAATTTGAACCTGTAGTCTTAGTTACTTAGCATGGTGGAAGGAAACCGGAGTACGCCCACACAAACACGGGAAAACGTGCAAACTCCGCACCTGTCTGGACCATGGAACAAACTCTGCAGTGCAAACTTGCTGTGAGAAAGAAGGGCTAACCACTGAGCCACCATCCTGTATTTGAATTGCTTTATGTCTGAATGGTGCTTTAAAAATAAAATGGCCTTGCTTCTCACCCTTATTTAAAACTGCCGTCCCCCCTGACGGGGTCCGTCCTTGACACTGGCTGCTCCTCCAGCCCATCGTGTCACTTTGCTGTGGTGGCGTGAGGTCAGCTGCCTGTCTGTCCATCTGTCTGACACAACAGGGAACGTGCTGCATTTTTTTTGTGGTGTCAGGGTTTCCTGCAGATAGACTTCAGTGTGATGGAATCCAACCAGAATGACAAGCTCATGCATGTTCTGGGTGTATATCTCAGACGTCTCTGACTGTGTGCATGTCGAGCTAAAGTTAGGGGCTGATGTGAGAGCAGATACAAAGACCTGCTGGTAGCTGACACTTTACCTATGACCTGTTGTCGGGACAGAAATACCCCGGGGTCACCTGGTGCGGCCGCATGCCTCCATGTGCGTCATCTGCAGGATGAAGAGGCTTCTGTTTTTAGGACGCAGTCATCAGCATACATGACTGACTTATTCCATCTAGGCTGCACAGGTAGCACAGACTGTATGAGGGGTTGTCCCAAAATGTACAGTGTTCAGAACATGATTCTCAGTTTGAAACAAAAAATTTCAAAATAGATCAAAAATATGAGTGAGTAAGTTTCCATGAGATGCCGGCCATTTCATGGGCCGGTGCAATTATGTTTGGCCAATAAGAAAAAAGATTGTGGTTTGGATAAAAACACCTGTACAGTAAAGTATTACTCCCAGGCCCCGGCTCCGCTTCCCCTCTTAAAATGCTCAATGGTGTTTTAAACCCCCAACGTTGACTTCCAGGCAGCGCTGTGACTGACAGGCACCTAACCCATCCCTAACCTTACCCTTAACCCTAATCGAAGACGGTATTTTCAGAACCGCCCTTCTAGGACTGCATTTCCATGACCCTAGTTTTAAGTTTTTAAGATATTCCACCCAAATACTACTTTTGTCCAATTTATTTTAATTTTAAAAGTTCAATAAGGCTTTAATAACAATTAATACTTTTTTTAAACTTTGTTGTTAGAACACACTACACACAGGCCTGAAAAACCCACACACATGCTCAGCTCCTCCTATACATACATCAATTGAGAGATGTCAAAGTGATTGGGGGAGGGGGTGCCTTGCTCAGTGCCCGGGAGGTGAACTGGCATTTCTATCCAACTACCAATCCACACTTCGTACAGGGACTTGAACTAGCTTTCTTGCCGGCTACATTAGCCCTCATACATAACCTGGACTATGGTCATAACATCTTACATCTTATAACTTATTCCTTGTTATACAATGTTCTTATTCAGTCAGTCAGTTTATAGGTTATTATGTTTTTATTTTATAGTCATAGTTAATATTTAATCATGATCTACTGCACTATTCAATTCTTGCAGTGGTCACTTTTTCACTATCACCATTACACACAGTCTACAATAGTATCTCACCTTGTCATGGTCATTGCATTTCTTGGAGTGATTTTTAATTTTTAATTTAATTTTTATTCTTAGGTATGTGTGATATATGTGTTTATTTGTGTGTATTGTGTTATGGCTGTCTTGCTACTGGATGCCTAAAGTTTCCTTCGGGATCTATCTATCATCTATCTATCTAACTATTTTAATAATCAATATAAGTTTGAGGCATTGAGGTTGTTAAATGTGATTATTTTTCTAGTTTCTTCTCATCTCTGTGACATGAAACTGAATATATTTTGGGTTGTGGACAAAACAAGACATTTGAGGACGTCATCTTGAGCAAACAACCAATTTCGTTACAGTTTGGAGGACTGGTTGCTATAGATACAATGAGCAAACTACATGGCATTTGTACAGGTTGTGAGCCTGGGTTCTTCGATAATCTGCAATATTATATTGGAAATGACAATGAATGATTTTTTTTTTTTGAACTTCTGGAACAGTTTTGGTTTCACCTCAGCTCTTCATGACTAATTATGACAGCTTTTGTGTTTGGGCTGAGCTGGAACAGAGTATCGTCTACTGTCCCTCCCAGTCAGGTTGGGTCAGGCCGTTGGGACGCCTTCACACCAAACTCTGTGTTAGGTTTCTCCTCTGCTGGGTGAGTCACCAGGTTTGGTATGAGATAATGGAACAGCTAAACGTGCTGTGATCTGCCTCGTTCACCAACCGTTTGAATGCGTGGTGAAGTGTGGTCACACCAAAGTATGTGAAGCCTACAGTGTCCTGCAGTTATTACTGGCCTCTCTAATCCCAATCTGGGATATCCTCTTCCAAGAGATGTTTAGTCACCGGTTTGACTTTCAGGTTTTACATAACTATCATAATTTAGCCTGTGTCAAGTATCAAAGACACTCAAGTTCAGCCCCTTGTGACGGTTGTCTATGTGGATGTAAGACACTTATTTGGACGTGGATGTGGTCAACCATGTTTGTTTATGTGGTGTGTATGTCCCCCTACTTCTTCTTCTTCACCCTTGGATGTTGGTTTTGTCCCGGTTTTGTGGCAGCTGCCTGATAGAAACGTCATCAACATGTCCAGTCGCTCGCTGTGAATTATCTGGACAATGGGCACAAATCAGAAGGGTATTTCATCAGAATACAGCATAGAAAATCTGCTTAGAAATATTGGAAATATTGGATATGATAGAACAACACAATGTAATTCTGCTAAATAAAACATCACATTCAATATAAATTGTATTTGTTTTCATTTAAAAATCTGAATATAACACATATTTTCCATAAGCTCAGTCTGCCACTTTAAAAAAAAAAAAAACAATTCCAGTGCTAGTTCCGTGGTATCTGAAATTTAGAAAGTCGTGAAAACATTAATTGGTCATATGACAAGGGCTGGGGAGATTGGCAGAACAGGCAGCCAAGTGACAGTACTGTGATCCAATGGAAATCCCAATTTGTCAGATTGACAGCACTCTAGCCAAATGGATTTCAATCATATTTCAGGGAGGGCGGGTGCCACCCCGTGCCCTCCTTCTAGCTTCTCCGCTGCCTTACACAGACTTTGTACTTGGGAATTAGCAGGGTAAAGGCCATTAAATGTCAGGTCCAACTTTTCGGGACATTTGCATTCCCACAAATAGGTCCTAAATTCAAGGTTGCAGTGCAGGTGTGAAAGGGGCTTTAGTGTGACCAACAGAAAGGACCTTTAGCTTTAAAAGGAGCCAGACTTCAGCCAGGCTGTAACATTTATATATTAGGAAATTGAAGCATTTCAACTTTTTATCACCAACAGTAAAACGTCAAAGCCTAACTGTGTTTTAGAATTCTTTAATCTTGCTTATTTTTTTCTATTAATCTAATACAAAGAAATCCTGAATGAGACTCTGTGGCATTGGAAAGTACTTTGCTGGAACAATCAGACGTTGACCTCTGAAATATCAGTGCATGATGAGAAATGTTTTCTGGAGCTACTCCTTCTTCCATTTCTGCACAGTTCTGTGTTCAATATGACTCACAGACCTTAAGACAAACTCAGTGCTTTTAAAGCGATGCGTAAGAAGCTTGAAGTTCATAGCAATAATTTGCTCTCAGTCTCTGCCTGCTTCGTTTCCTCTTCACCTCGCACCTCGCCATTATAAACCAGCACCCTGGATCTCGATGACGCACAACGATCTGAACTTTCTGAAGTTTCAAAGTCCAATTCCTGAACACATATTCAGAAGGTGTTTAATTCGTTTTCAATTGTTTCTTTTATGTCTTTTTTCTAACCTTTATTTAACCAGGACGTCTCTGAGAGACATTATCTCTTTTACAGGAGAGACTTGGCCAAAATGGCAGCTTAATGTAGTTATCTCTATAGTTACATAACAACTCACATTATTCGTAATGTTGTCAGACACTTAGAACATTAATTTGAGTCTATTAGCGCAAAACCAGCACTTTAGTGAAGGTAAATACAAGCTGAACAATTGCCCCATCAACTTACATTGCAGCTTGTTTCTCTGCTGTTAATACTGGCTCAATGTCAAAGATTGTTGTTCCCATCAGTCACTTACACACAAACACAAAATACACATAGGTCCAGGTTGCTGACTGACGCTGGGAAACAGGTACATTAAAGGTGCTCTAAGCGATGTTGGGTGACGACACTTCCTGTTGACGTGTCAAATTATTTTTTAGTTTTTGTTGCCGTTTGTGGACCCCGGGCTGTCAGGGGACAGACAGCTCGTGGATAGTGA
>NC_045737.1:37197117-37203399 GCF_008692095.1 Etheostoma spectabile | reverse complement strand
CAAAAAATGTTTTAGCCTAAAATGCATAACATCGCTTAGAGTACCTTTGACAGCAGTCTCCGCTGTCAGCGTCCCACATTTTGTTGACAAATCCATCCATCCAGAACCTCCACCTTCTGTGGACTTAGTGGCTATGCAACGCTTGGGTCTGTCCAAAAGTTTCTGCATGGGAAAAGGAAGATTTTTTTGCACCAAATGCTTGTTCATGGGAAATTGTTGGATCTTTTAAAATTATAGAGTGTGGTCCACACCTACTTTGTCTGTAAAGTGTCCTGAGATAAAATAAAAAAGGTAATTGATTTTCAAGGGGGAAATTCTATTATGAAACCACAAACAGATACTGTCTGAATTTTAAATACATGTTTGTGGTAAGGGGCTAAAATAATAATAATAGAGAGACATTGGGAGAAATGTTTCTCCCAAGATCAGTGCTATGGAAGTGTTATCCCTCTTCTTGGACCAATCCCAATCTCCACACTCACAAACTTTGCGGTGCGTTCCCGCTAAATCAGAAAGTATCTGAATCAGAACAACACGTAACTCTGCCACCGGGCTTTTCCTGCATGTGTAGGCCTGCAGATGGGGAGAACCCTGCTGTAGAAGTCCTTGCTTGACAATCAGATGACTTATTACCAAAGTGACGTAGACCGCGTGTTTGGAGTAATGTGGGATGAGGCGGTCCACCGGCTGATGACATCACTGATGGCACCTTCCAATGACAGGACCTTCACCTTCTCCCCTGTCCTCCTTGAAAAACGTTTATATGTGTAATAAAGGAAGACAGATGGCTCAATCGCTCTTCATTCACAGTTTCTCCATCACCCTTTTTCATCATCACCCCCATCCCTCTTTTCCTCAGCGCTCTGTTGTTTTGCACTCTGACTAACTGTTCATGCAGTCCTTACACCATGCACGTCATCAACAGCTTATCAAAGCAACAATAAACCGCCCACACACCCCCTGGGCCATTAGCAACCACTCACATTGTTGGGATTCTCGTAGTGGGTCCCGATGGACTCGCTCAGCGCGTGTAATATTGTCACAAAAATGATGCCTATGTGGCCGAACTTAGGGGAGTTTTAAGACACAGACGAGTGTCTGCCTTGATGATGGAAATGAGTCAGCGTGGGAGATATAGAGCATATTCATAATAAATGCAAATCCACTGTAATTATATCTAAAGCTGCCACGTTTATGAGGTCTTACTGTGTCTGCGATAACTATAGGGTGCTATGTACGCACCTTTTTTTTGTGGAATGTATTTACAAAATTTGTGATCAACTTTTAGTAGATACTTTTTTTGTTGCTGAGATTATTACATACAGTACATAGTATTTTAAATGTGTCTCCAAAGGAATATATTACCAACATTTACCGTCAAAAACAACCATTTAGTCATTTGGTTACATGCAAAGACCTTTATGTAAATCTTTTTTTACTTGAGCTGCGAAAGCAGAGATAATCACTTCATGTGTAGTTATTAGTGCAGCTGGTTTAAAACCTTATAATTAGAGGACTTTACATTTATCAAGTCTATCACAATGCTGGCATTTACATATCTACAAAAGCCATGTTGTATTTTTACAGTTTTTGGTATTTTATTCTTATTGCAAAAGGGAATTGTTTTAGGACATTTAATTACATTCTGATTATTTTTTTAAAGATATTTTTGGGCATTTTAGACCTTTATTTGTACAGGACATTTTAAACTTGAAAGGGGAGAGAGGGGGAATAACATGTAGCGAAGGGACGCAGGGCGGAGACAATCCCGCAGCCACTGCTTCGAGGAGTAAACCTCTATATATGGGGGTGTACTCTACCAGGTGAGCTAACCAGGTGCCCCTCCGTGCTCAAAGTTCAAATTATTTCACTTTTGACCTAGTTTTTGCTGACCTTTCGAAAGTGCAACCAATGAGATAACAGCTGTTGTTACCTAGCAACAGGAAATAGCTTCCTTGCCACCCTTGATGACAAATACCTGCACTGCACTTTGCTCTGCGCCTGGCAGCAAATCGGTTATTATGTGACGGCTTTAATACATTAGAATTCAGGTAATTGGTCATGTTGTACAATGTGTTTTTGTGTGTGTTTTGCCCTATTGAGACTGACGCTCCACTAGTCTTTCTTTGCTATTGGGTTGGTTTCTCTAAAGGCGCTGACACACCAACCCAATTGGCGAGATCGGTAACACGAGACAGCTCGGTGTGTTCGGTGCCGTCGTCAGTCTGAGAAGCCGTCGGTCTTCATTTGGGCCAATGTGACATGTTGAATCGGCCAGGGGGCAGTCGGATTCAATAACCAATCAGACTGGTGGAGTGCTAGCCCTTGACAAGTGAATCAGTGCACCGTCAGTGACCTGACAGCAACTCATTGTTTCAGGCTTTACTCACGTATTAGCTTCGTCTGAATTTCAAAATGCCTTTTTTGGTGTTTCGATGAGTGCAGAATTTGTTCCACATTTAGAATGACAGTAGAAGGGATTCGCTTGCACTTTTGTGAAGAGAACAATCGCACTAGTGTAGTCTTAACGCAAGTACGTTTTCAGTATAAAGCCTGAACACGCGCCAGATATCAGGAGGCCCCTCCCACTCTTTGTGTGTTGCCGTTCTCAAAATCCCTTCGCTAGGGACAACAACAACAACAGCAACAACAACCTTCGAGCTAGCTACACGCTAAACATGTCCAGTTTAAAGAATCGTCTAACAAGGCAGGCGCAAGTGGGTTCAGGGCGTGTCCAAATCAACTTTTTCTAGTTTAATGGCAGGAAAAAGGGTGTGTGTGCTGGGCACATGGTTCAAAAGGGTTGTATTTATTGTCTTCATTAATTATAGGTGTGTTTTGAGCGTAACATGCAATAAACCAATCAGAGTGTCATCTCACATTCCCTTTAAAAGCAAGTGTATGTACTTTGGCTCATTGCTATTATGATGGCAGATTTGCAGCATAATATTTTTACATGTAATCTTTTGATTGTGTGTGTGCTGCTGCGCGTCCCTGTGTGTGTAACAAGCATAGTATGTGCATAAGCCTAGGTGCATTTTACTAATGTGCTGTTAAAATAACAATGAAATGCTACGCTGTTGACTTTAGACCAGGTTTTTGTTGGTCAATGGCGCGATCACTTCCTGCTGCCTCAAGATAGCAATACCCCCAGAATGCACCTGAACACACCTCCATGTAAGACCAGCACGCCCATGGGCGGAAAGATGGGCGCGGGTGCATTAGCTATTTAAACGACGTGTGCGTGAGACGGTCTTAAAATGGCATAGACACTTGTTGGTCTTTGTGCTGCGCTGGGTGAAAGATGGGGCCCTTAGTGTCTTTTGTCTGAAAACCATGGTTATTCCATAGGCCTACTTTTGTGAGAAAGCTTTACCCTCTGAGTTTCTTTTCTTGTCTCAGCCTTGGAGACTTATTATTTTCACCTGTATTGGCTGCAGGACAGTGACTAGATCTGGGCATTCAGCTGACTCCCTGCTAAATACACATCAGTTCCAAAAATCGTTTGGCGTGGAAGCATGTATCCTTTTTTCAGCGCCTTCATGTACTGTTTTGTTTTAAAAGACAGGTCATTGCATCTGCACTGCTGCTGCTTTATTCAGCTACTATCATAAGTAATCAAACAGAGACGGAACAAAGTAGTTTAATTGTGTGTATTCAGAGTTCTTGCCCATCAACGGGTAATGAAGCAAAAGGGAACATGTGGATGTAAAAGTTGCATTTAGGTGTCAGAAAGTGTGTGACTTTCACAGCTGCACACTGAGGTAGAAAGACAGGATGTCTTCTCAAAGCATTGTTGTTTGTGTGATTTCTTTTTTTATAATTCAGGGTGTGTGTGTGTGTGTGTGTGTATGCTGCAGGGAAGACAGTGCTGTCCCGCTAATAAGGAGCCTGTCTGACAGCAGTTTGACAACCTCCTGACAGACAACAGCCCGGCTTTGTGCTGAGTTACTAAAATATTCCTGGCATCTCTTGTCTGGGGGTTAACTCCAGGGACGCAGAAGCGACACTGCATCAATTTAGATTACACCGATTCCAGATTTTGCTGATATTTTTTCCCTCCATTCAAATGTGGTATTCAGTCGGACAAATGACAGCACCAGTCACTCAGCAGGATTAGTGTGAAATTGTTTCTTTTTATTGAATTGTCAGGGTCACAGGCACATTGACAGAGTAGATAAATACTTTACCTTCTTTGAGCACCGGAGGGTTATATAACCGGCGTTTATTTTGCTAGCCAGAAACCCAGCAGACAATGTAGCTGTAGAATTGAAGCACACAGAAATCTACATTGTATGCCAGGTTCAGGACAAAGCAAAGGGGACATCTCGTCACCTCAAAGGGTTTTCAAAAGTGCAGTAATTAACGCTTGTCATCCATCCTTGAAATGTTTGTCTTAGTTTAACTTTTTATAGCATTTACCAAGGACATTTGTGTACAGAGAGACCCTCACAGAGCACGAGGGAAGAGACAGAGTCCCAGAGAGAGGCATATGCAGGGAGAATTAAAAGAATGACAAAGGAGGAAGGACTGAGAAAAACACACACACACAAACACACAAAAGCCTTGACAAGGGCCCCTTGTGGAGTTGTGACACAGAGAACATCCTGTCTGTGGGGGTCACAGGATAGAGCCCCCCTGACACTTCAGCCAATCAGAGGATTGGAATGCGCCACCAGCCAATGGGAGCGGAATAGGTACGCTCGAGCGGGAAGTAGGCAGAGCCGTCGGAGACCCAGTAGCCAGATGTAGCTGCTGATTGCTACACAGGATCTACACTGCCTACTGAGCAACTGACAGCGGCCACAGAGGCGCTTCGGTCATGCCTGGGCTGTGAAGACACGCATTTCTGAGTCCATCTGACGAAAAAAGAGAACAAATCGTTCCATTAGAAACACATGCAGATGTCAGAAGAGGGGAAAGAGAGTGAGAAAAAGGGGCAAAGTAAATGACAAGAAAAAGGACAGAGGAGTGGATGAGGAGGAAATGATGCAGTGGACAGCGAAGAAGGGAGAGAGTATAGTGGCAGTGAAGCAGAAGTAGGAAAGAGCAGCCAGAGGGAGGGGGAAGTATATGGGAGATTATCTGCTGACGAACATCTCCGAGCGTGGCATTATCAGTTGCAGATTCCTGTCATTCTTTCCCATTAGCCCCGAGACACAACAAGCAGCGGCAACCGCCATGCAGGCCCCTACACATAATGGGAGCACTGACCCACGTCCTAATAAATCACGACGTTTACAGGTGACTGCAGGAGAAAGGAGAGAGGGAAGGAAGGAGGGGAGGATAGCATGGCTGATCCCTCTCCTCTATTTCTCTCTGCAGACCTGAGGCCTCATGACCATATTGATCAAACATACGGTGACCAGCTGATGGTCACTTGACTCAAATTTCTTTTTATTAAGGGGGAAATGTGCTGGCTAACCTTGCATATCCCTCCCTCCCTCCCTCCCTCTTTCCATTAGTACTCCTTCTTTCTGTATTTGTCTCTTTGTCTGTCTCCCTTTTCTGTTTTTCTACGTGCCAGTTTTGTCCCAAGTTGATGACAAAAGTAAGGAGAAGCTTCATCTTTTTCCACACAACTCTAAGTTGCATCATGTGTCTTTTTTTTTTTTTTTCTCGCAACAGCAATCGCTACGACAGCTCAATGACCGGTTCAACCTGTGAAAATAAGCTTCAAAGACCCCTGCACCCCCTGCTGCGGCTTTATAGCGGGTCATTTGAAGAGGAATAAAGGGATGTGGCCTCAGGCTCTGTTCTTTACTGAAGGGAATCCAAGTTTCTAGAGAATAGGGTAGGGATGTGGTTGACTTGAGAAAGAGGTAAAAATTATGTTATTTTGCTGAAAAAATCTGAACGAATGAATGACTTCCTTACCTCTCCTTGAAGGGGCTTTGGAAACACGTGGTTGTTCAACGGTGTTTGGGAGTTATCAGGGCAGGCTCAGCAAACCTAAAAAATATAGACAAGAAACACTGAGTTTAACAAATATACAGGAAAACTAATTCAATCAAATCCATGGGATGTCGCTTGCAAAACACAATAAGCAGAGCTATATTTTAAAGCAAAACATTCTCATATACGGGCTTGTATGATGTCATATGAAAACGTATACGCACAACAGTTAAGTTTAGGCACCAAATCGACTAGTTAAGATTAGAAAAATTTGGTTTGGATTAAAACACCGGTCCCCTTAAAGGTCCCATGGCATGAAAATCTCATGAAACTGCCTATGGTCCCCCAGTGGCTAGTAATGGTGATAGGTGTAAACCGAGCCCTGGG
>NC_045737.1:37189308-37197107 GCF_008692095.1 Etheostoma spectabile | reverse complement strand
CCTGCTCTGCCTTTGAGAAAATGAAAGTTTAGATGGGCTGATCTGGATTCTTGCTCCTTATGAGGTCCTAAGAGGCAAGGTACCTCCCCTTTCTCTTCTTTGCCCGCCCAGAGAATTTGGCCCACCCATGAGAGAGAGACATCATGGCTTTCAAATGAGCAAAGTGGCAGTTGGTCAAGACCACACCCCCAGCCTCCACCTTGCCCCCCCCCCTCTCTCCTTCTAAAAAGCTACAAAAAGATACAGTACAGTATACAGTATTTGGGGACCACTAAGGTCTATATAAAAGAGACTTCAGATACAGTATTAGGGACCACTAAGGTCTATATAAAGAGACTTCAGATACAGTATTAGGGGACCATTAAGGTCTAATAAAGAGACTTCAGAACCGTATTAGAGGACCACTAAGGTTATAAAGATCTTCAGATACAGTATTAGGGGACCACTAAGGTCTATATAAGAGACTTCAGATACAGTATTAGGGGACCACTAAGGTCTATATAAAGAGACTTCAGATACAGTATTGGGACCACTAAGGTCTATATAAAAGAGACTTCAGATACAGATTAGGGGACCACTAAGGTCTATATAAAGAGACTTCAGATACAGTATAGGGACCACTAAGGTCTATATAAAAGAGACTTCAGATACAGTATTTGGGGACCCCTAAGGTCTATATAAAAGAAACTTCAATACAGTATTTGGGGACCATAAGGTCTATATAAAGAGACTTCAGATACAGTATTAGGGGACACTAAGGTCTATTAAAAGAGACTTCAGATACCGTATTAGGGACCACTAAGGTCTATAAAGAGACTTCAGTACAGTATTAGGGACCACTGGTCTAAAAAGAGACTTACAGTACAGTATTTGGGGACCACTAAGGTCTATATAAAAGAAACTTCAGATACAGTATTTGGGGACCACTAAGGTCTATATAAAAGCATCCAAAAAGCACCATGTCATGGGACATTTAAGTAGAACTCCCAGCTTAAAAAGCCTTGTGTCTTATGACCTCATCCCTCTGCGGACCAGAGCACTCTTATACAGCGGCAGTCAATGTGGTGCATACAGCGATAAATATGTGCAGTACATACACATTGCAATGCATTCATCTTTGTGGACATGTGTACAAATGGTTCATGAGAACAGCCAGGTTAAAGCTGTCAGCAAAGCTGTACAAGTGTGATATTAACAGTTCCAGACCGGTGAGCGTTAGTAAGCTCACAGGGCTGGAGATAAGGTGATAAGGTCCTCTTTGTCTTATCTCTGTCTTTTTTCCATGCTTTGGTGAAGCAGCCACCGGCGCTGGGCAGAGAGGTCAAACGTACGCAAACTTTTTTTCCCCCCACTGAAAGTGAAGCCTTGGGTTTGTGAGATAGGGCGTGCAAGCAGGATAAGGTCAGAGGCTAACCCAGACAGAGGAAGTGAAACTCTGTCACAACTTAATCCCATTACCAGGGTTTTTCATTAAAGTGATACCAGCTCATAGCCGAATGACTGATGACAAAATTCACACAAGTAATCTGGATCAACGGACGTACATCTCCAGGATAAAGTCTAACATTCGGCGCTTGCCTCTCTCTGCGTGCCGCCGTTCTGAACATCCCTTTGCTTTGGGAAACAAGAACACAGTTCAAGCCACGCTGAAAATGGCAGGTTTTGAAGAAAATGAAGGGAATGATTGGAAAGATTTGCAAAGAATATGTTTAGGGCATTTCTTCTCTAACTGGGGCATTTTGGGACCGATCGGTGGGATTGCTGTGGACAAAGTACACACAGAGATACACTGGTAAGAGCTAACCATGTATCCAGCTAATTTAAATAGCTCATGTTACTGTATTGTTTCAACAGTTAACTTCATTTAATATTGTGTGTGGCGTTTTCTTTTGCGGGTTCCAAATTTTCCACCAGAACAAGTTCCTTCCCGAGACTATTTAGCAGTGCCACCGTCACTGCTTCCGGAGCTCAGCGCCGTCCGAGGTGATTGTGACAACCCAGAGTGTATTTTTCTTCCTATCCCAGGATGTATCTGTGGTGTAGCCAGACCTTATTCTGCAGCACTGTGGAGATTACGTCACTGGAGACTATACTGGGAGGTTGGATGAAAGATCTGGGATTCTACAATGAATTTAAGTGGGGGGTGCAGCAGACGACAGGATAAGGACGGTGGATCTAGGATGGGGTGAGTGCTAGGAGGCCTGAGGACGGGTGAGGCCAGACAAGCCATTCCATTCCTGCCTGCACTGGGCAATTCTATTCCTAGAGTGTGGTACATGGCAGTTGATGTGGGTTTCCTCTTAGCTGCCTGGAAGATGACTGGGCCTGACCACATCCACATCAACACACACACACACACACACACACACACTCACACACACACAAAACACAAGAAACACATTCAAAACTTTGACACACAGAAATGTACAAGTAAACACACACACATTCTGAGGGAAGCAAAGAGGAACAGAATCATTACCCTGCCTTAGCCTCAAAGTAGGGGGTGACCAATGTACAAGTAGGTGTGTGTGTGTCAGTGTGTGTGTGTGTGTGTGTGTGTGTGTGTGTGTGTGTGTGTGTGTGTGTGTGTGTGTGTGTGTGCAAAGATAAGTTGCATTTTTGTAGTAGGAGATATTGGTTCATTGGTTGTGTGCATTTGTATCTGCTCAAGTATGTGTAGGCATGTCTGTGTGGGTGGGAGTGTAGGATGTGTGAGCTGGGTGTGGATCAGTTCCATGTGTGTGTGTGTGTGTGTGTGCGTGCGTGTGTTTGCATGCGTGTGTGCGCATGCGTGCATGCGTGCCTCACTCCATCTCCTTCTGTTCCAGCTCAGGGCTTATTATCTACATGTATTCGTTGAAATGAAATAATGGAAATGTCTTTTTAATATATATATATATATATATATGTTGTTTGTGAACCCTGGGCAAAAGAATGAAACTAGAGCTGCATGATGAATCAATTAGTCATCAACTATAAGATTAATAACTATTTTGTTAATCAATTAATCAATTAATAATAATGTTATTGCAGCTTCTTAAATGTGAATATGTTTTAGTTTCTTCTCTCCTCTGAATATATTTGAGTTGTGGACAAAACAAGACATTTGAGGACGTCATCTTGGGTTTTGCGGGAACACGGATCTACATTTTTCACACAACTTTCTGACAAAACTAGTAATCCATTAAACAAGAACATTATAAATAATAATTGTTGGTTGCAGCCCTAAAAGAAACAAAACATAAGAGGACCTTATTTCTTTCAACAATGGAGGTCAACGCTGTGTTGTAGCAGGAAAAACAAGTTTTGGACATGTGGGAAAAAAAAGAAAAAAAAACATTGTTCAAACCCAATACTCATGGTAAGTTACTATATTGGAGCTTATTTTCACAGAGACTCATCACTTTTGTGTTTACGAAATTAAAATGGACAATCAGACGTTGCACCAATCAGTGTGGTTTCCCTGACTCAGAGAGATGCCTAGTCTGCAGGAACAGCTCCCCAAAAGCTGCCAATTAAGCAGTCGTTCCATGAGGCCAGCGGCCAATCAGATATCAATTCTCAGCTCCGCAGGTTCCATTCGACAACAGCCGGAGAGTCTGAGTGGTTTTGATGGCCTGGTGAAAGCGTCCAACCAAAGAGAGGAAGCCAATTTTGACTCTGAATCTGTGGAGACAGAGGTTATGGAAGCTCAGTCTTCCCTGCCACCTCTGTTCCCTATCCAAAGTCATTCCCTGTCCCAGAATATTCTCCCTTTGCTATCCAATCAGCGGCCACTGGTAGACAGACGCCTGAAGTCACTTTCTCCCCCTCCTCTTTGGTCTCACTCCCCCTTTCACTGTCTCTTATCATAAACTGAGGAGATGAAGTAGGTTTTACTTGTAAAAGCTAGCCCAAATTGTTCCTTTGGGTGCTGCTAGGTGGCTGTCAGGCTGTTGAGGTGAAGACTGGATCCAGACCCAGGCCTATAGACCAAAGAGCCAAAGAGCTTCTCTAGAGGCAACCCCATACAAATCCATACCAGCCCTAGCCCCGGGCCGAGAGAGAGGGGTGTCTGCAAGCTCTTACAGGGGGCTGGACTGATGGGAAAGAGCTGGCAACTTGAACAAGGAAAGCAAACTCCTTCCTCAAGCTGCTTTATGAAGGCCTAACGAATGTGCAGAGGACGAGGGGAAAATAGACATAAAAAGCAAGAGGAGGCATAAAAGAAAAGTGTCCCATCCTCCAGAGTCAGCATAAGGGCGTTTTCTGTGTCCCTGTCCCTTCTTGTGGGGTCACAGGGTTTAAAAAGAACTAGCTCTGCGCCAGGTGGACACAGCCATCAATCGGCTACATTAGCCCCAACACAAATAAACATAGAGCAGTGATTCCCAACCAGGGGTACTTGTACCCCAGGGGGTACTTGTGCAGTTACCACGCGGTATGTGGAAAGACCGTAGACTGGCTCAACTCATTTCAAAAAGAAAGAAATTACAATTCAATTAGAAGAATCTATCCAAATATTAACATTGAGTCAACTTTAACACCTGAACACTACATGTTGCAGTTATGTAAGAGTGGGTGAAAACTAGTTAGCAAGCGAGCACAGAAGCTTTAACTAGAGCCGCAAAGATTAATTCATTGACCAATAATTGCGACCTTACACCAAACGACTTTTCAAGCGATTCCTATGTTGCAGACTAATTTCCAATATCAGAATGAAATCCTGAGAGTCTTGGTAGAGTCAGGGTCTCCCGTCGTTGCCATCGTTTGCTTTAAGGTCATAAAACTCAGTCCCAGTCAGTCTTTCTCCTGTCTTGACGCCCCGACAAAATCGAATATTTAAAAGTTTTAAGTCTCGGTAGTGAATTTAAGTCACGTGAACATGTTCAACAATCAATGGGTGCGCTCCCTCCAGCACCAAACAGGAAGCACCAAACGGCTAGAGACAGTTTTGTTTTTAGTTGCTATGGCAGCGCGCTAAGCTAAACGCTAAAGAGGGAAAGTTGTGGATTTTCAACTCTTCTGAAGCAAGTCATCCAACGGGAGATTTACTGGCGAATACAAGCAGACCTGGAGAACTTCTTCAACATGTACGGCAGAACAGAAAATCTACAAACATTCCCAAGCTAGCTAGCTTGGTTACATTTTCAAAACAAATTGAGTTGCAGTCCTACAATGTGTGACCCTGCAAGAGCCCCACTCTTTACATGTTATGACAGTCTTTGGATGTGAGATGGTGTCAGACTTTAGTCTTTTTCAAAGTCTGTTCAACAGTAAGTAGAAGTTGTCAAATATTAAATTATTTGTCAACTACACTGACAACTAAAGGAAGACAACTCAGATTGAATATACCAGATGTGAAAAAGGCTTAACATTAGCTGCTGGTTAAACTATCAGACTTCTCTATTGTCTTCTTTTAATCAAGAGCTTGATTCTGGATTTAATAAACCTACTGATCCACAGGCATTACAGGGATTTTATTCCAGTTGCTTCAATGTTGCATTGTACAAGAGCGACATATGAGCACAGTTCCTTCTTGACGTCCCCCTTCTGGAGTTGCACTTTGAATAATCAGCCAGGCTGAGTCATTGTGATAACTGATTACCTTTGGAAAACAAAAGGAACACCTTAAAAACGCAGCTCTGCGAGCCTTGCCCATTGATCCTGGTTTTCCATGACGTGCATCCGTCTCTACAGCCTCTTCCTTGCACGCACACAAACATACAGCCACACAGACACACACAAACACACACACATACACACACAAACACAAAGCCACTTATTGGAATTCAGAGTGGGGCCCAGGTAGGGGAAGCTTTGCCCATATATGAGCAGAGGAGGAAACAGGCCAGGTGTGTGTGGTTAGTCCACCGTTGGAACAAGCGTTCTTGAATTTACAGAAAAACGCACGCACACAAAGTGCTCTAACGGCTTCTTCTGTTAAACAACACAAACTGCATTTAGCCCTGCGGCGTCTAGGTTATGCCGCTAAGCTCTTAACTGTGGAATCTGCCGCTGAATGACAGACCTGTAAGAGTGACTTGTTGCTGTATAAACAAAGACGAGTCATGTGAAAAAGGAAAGTGGCGGGGATAAGAAAGGAAGAAATGAGTCGAGTGATAGTTAAGATTGTTCTTGTGCTGCTTAACCCAGTTTTAGTTGCATAACTGTGTTGATGTCGGAATAACTACAGTATGTCACAATGTGTTACCTCCTAACACCAGTCTGTGTGTGTGTCTGTGTGCGTGTGTGTTTCTAGTATAGTTAAGAATGTGCTTCCAACTAAACCCTGCCACCAGTGACTTACAGCTTAACTCCCTTCAGCCTTTCCCACCTCACTGAATCATGTGCTTCTCTTCATTATGTGGACGTTTTTGCGATGACTCAATGAGACGTGATTGGTGGCATGGACATTTGACACTAACAAGCTGTCCTCCACACCGCCTCCGCCTGGCCCTCCTCGAGTATTCTAACAGAGGCACTGCATATCTGAGAGCAAAATAAAACGACTAAACCTTAAGGCGGAAAACTCTTTGTGTAGTTTTTTCAGGTCACACCTGGACCGCTATCAAGGCCCACATCATTGACATACCAGTAACAACAAAAAGCTTGTTAAACAACTTTATTGATGCAACAGTAGCACCTTTAAAAATAAGTAAAATACCTACTTTTTTAAAAAAGCATTTGGTTTAACCGGTCTGCACTTTATTTTGTATGTATTTGTTTGTGATTGTAATTGTGTTTTTCATTTTATCTGTTTTATGTGAAGCACCTTGAGATTTCTATCTGTGAAAATCATTTTAAAAATACATTTTAGACTGACTGACTTACTTTTTAAGTTACTTACTAATTTACTAAGTTACTTACTTACTTACTGATTTACTAAGTTACTTACTTACTTACATACTTACTAATTTACATACTAACTTACTTTAGCTACTTACTTACTACCTTACATACTTACATACGTGCTTAAATATTGACTTGCTAACTTACTGACTAACTTATTTACTTACATACTTACTCACTTACTTACATACTAACTTACATACCTCCTTAAGTGTGATTTGTTGAAAAAAAGCTTTAATAAAATCTTTAACCCAGTCTTGACTTGAGTCTTGTATCTAAACGTTCAGCAGGGAAATACCTCAAAGTTAAGTAATATAATTTAACTGTTCTTGCTAGCTTTTATCTACAGCCACCTTAATAATAATAATTATAATTATAACAATAATTGTTATTATTATTATATTCCCTTATGGTTGCAGGGGGCTGGAGATTCACAAGGCTGGGTCAGCAAGTCTGACATAGTCTAGCCTAGAGTCTAGACTATACGGTCTACGGACCAACATATCGGTTGAAAGCCTTGTATGTCCAAAACCGTAGCTTTTTTAGGAAATAAAAAACGGCTAATTTAAATACATTTGAGTTAGGTATTAATCTCAGATAAAGTCAGACAGAATTGCCTCGTTACTTTTTTAATATGTGTAAAACCCACAGCCAAGACTTAAAGGGAGACCAATAGCATTGATTTATGAAAGAAATAAAACTACGGAGGTACAATGTTTCTGCCCTACAGATATTCAGTTTCACCTTGTCTGTGTGTTACAGTAGCCTAATGTTTTCTTCTGTTAACTTTATAAAACTGTTTTGCAGTATTTAATTGCAAAAAAATACATTTTACTTTAACTTTTAAAGTACGATTGCCTGAATGCCTTTAGATGAATGTGTTTCCTTTCCTTTGCAACTATTTTATAATCAAATTTACATAATCCAAGATTGAGGAAAAGCAATTGTTTTCACAAATGGTTCATTTG
>NC_045737.1:37184302-37186798 GCF_008692095.1 Etheostoma spectabile | reverse complement strand
TTACTTACCCGTGTGGGTGAGTGTAGTGTTTTTCTCCCGGCTGGCGCTGAGCGTGGAACGGGGGAACCCCCACCCCATCCCCTCGATTTCTTTTTCTGTGGAGTCTTTCTTTTAGTTTTTCCTCCGTTTCTGGGTGTCCTTTGCTCTGTGCCTTCCTTGCAGAGGGACTCCGGGTTCCCCTTTTACTTTAACTTTGGTCCAACAGTGAGTTAAAAAGAGAGAGAGAGAAAGGGAGAGACACTATTGGGTAACAACTTCTCACCCACGTCACTGTCCGTGGCTATGTCACACCAAACTTGCTGGCGCTCAACTCCTAAAACTTCATCCTTACATGTCTTCTCATCTGTCTTTTTTCCCCTCCTCCTGTTGCATTCTTCTGAGTGTAATCAGTAACAGGCTTAAAGTGACAGCAGCAGCACTACATAGCCGGCTCACACACACACTCACACACAGCGTGTGTGTGAGTGTGTGTGTGTCTCCCTCTGGGCTAAAGGTGCTTTCCCAGAGCTCTGGAGACACTACAGCCGTTACAATCCCTATACGCCCCGCCAAAGTTGCACTATCACATGTTTCAAAGCAGTCTCTCTCTCTTTTCTCTCTTTACTCTCTTTTTCTCTCACCCTTCACCCTTTCTTCTCTCCTCAGCCCCCTGACTGACTGACACTGTCGGACGTACTCTCTCACACACACTCAGGAGCGGGGCTGCTCTCTCTTATAATGCGGCTGTTAAAGAGGGGGGCCGAGCCTATCGCAGTGTCCTGTTACACAGCTCTCAATTGAGGTTAGAGAGAGGACATCCATTGAGAAAAAAAGAGAGGAGGGAAGAGGGAGGGGGAGAGGGAGGAGGAAAAAAGTAAGGGCAGCCTTTCCGTCTGTCTCTCTCTCTATTTCTGTAAGTGTATGTGTGTGTGTGAATGTGTGTGTGTGCCCGGGGTCTTCAAAAGCAGGAAACTCCCCTCCTGCCAGAGAGTTGGGGCGTTTGTAGAAAAGGAAAAGGGACCCGTCTCTAAATAAGGGAAAGGAGGCAGGGCAGGGACATAAGCGGAGGGGGAAGGGGGGAGCCCCCCCACACCCAAAACACACACATAGCAGCCACAGTAGAGGGGTCTTTATGACTTCCAGCCTCACTCTCCACCCATACACACCCACGCACACCGACCTACCCACCCACATACACACACACATACACACACCCACACACACACTCACACATAACTAAATGCTCCATCTATCTCGTGACAAGAAAAAACAGGCGTGTGACAAAAGATTCCTGGTGTAAATTTAGAAAAGACACATGTCAGCTGATTGTGACCCACAAAGAGAAAGTACCAAAGTTTACTAGAATTGACCAATAAACAAGCGAGTAACCCTGCGGTGACCACAGCTACTGAAAAGAAAGTACCTGAGTACCGACAACAAGCAGACACCTGTGGACAGTGGTGGAGGAAGTTTTCAGATCCTTTACATCAGTAAAAGTACTAATACCACATTGTAAAAATAGTCCTGCATTAAAATGTTACTTAAGTAAAAGTATGTGAGTATCATCAGGAAAATCTATAAAAGTACAGTATTAAAAGTAAAAGTAATCAGTGTAGAAAAATCCTACAATTGTGAAAATTACAGTCGTGTGTTTAATGGTCTAATCATCTCACTGGACTTATATATTTTTGGATAGTTTCATTCATTGTAAAACTTTGTATTTTAAAATGTGTTTTGTGTGCAAAAATCTTAATTTGTAAAGTAATTTAAGCTGTCAGATGAATGTAGTGGAGTAAAAAATTACAATATTTCTCCCCCCTGAAATGTATCAGAGTAGAAGTAGAAAGTGGCGTGAAAAGAAAAGACTCAAGTAAAGTACAACATTTGTACTGAAGTATAGTACTTGATTTAATGTACTTAGTTACATCCACCAATCCCGTAGTGACCACAGCTATTAAAAAGAAAGTGGCTGAGTGTACCGATAGCAGACTCAGACTGAAAAATTAACGCGTCAGTTCCATCTGTTGAGCCGTATAACTTAGAGCGCCTCACGTTTGACCTGAATTTTTTGACCTCAAACTGCCCCCCCCGCTCTCCTGCATGGTGTTTTGGGGCGAGAGTAGGCTGGGGATTTAGAATGGGAATGTCATAGTTGGTTTGTTACTCACAGGATGCCGCGTGACTCATCAAAAGACATGCTGCACCCATGTTACGCTCCCATTACACATACTGTGGTGCACAAACATGCACACGCCTGCTCACACACAGCGGTTTTGTGTGTGTGTGTGTGTGTGTGTGAGTGTGTGTGTGGATTAACAGCGCCCTTGCCAGGCTCCATTCACATAAGTAACCTCAGTGAGTCATGCAACAAGTTGGGCTAAGTGATATTTCAACCTTCATATGCATAGGCTATCTCTATCTCTGTATACAGAACAACCTCTCAGGTCAGAGGTTCCCGACCTTTTTAGACTTAGAGACTTAGACTTCTCTTTATTGATCCTTTTGGGATGACTCCCA
>NC_045737.1:37184168-37184292 GCF_008692095.1 Etheostoma spectabile | reverse complement strand
GGAAATTGAAAGTTCCAGCAGCAGTTTTAGCAAGAACAAGAAACAAAGAAATAAAAAATAGATAAAAGAAAGACAGTATAAAGACAACAAAATAACAATAATAAGAACATTCGTCAAATAAACA
>NC_045737.1:37183679-37184158 GCF_008692095.1 Etheostoma spectabile | reverse complement strand
CATAAATTATTATTAAAGTGTCAGACCGATAACATGAAGCAACTTGCGACATGTTGTTTTTTGTTGTCTATGAGTTGCTTGATGGTAAATCATGCACAAGTCGAAGGAGCGGATGGGATAACATTCCAGTGGAAGTTAAGAGTTGCAAAGATTCATTGATTGATGAATTAGTTACAACTATTACATTAATTGCCAATTATTTTGAAAATAGATTAATCTGTTTGGGTCATTTGTTATGGGAAACACACACACACACACAGACGCACACACACACGCACACACATTTTCTGTTTGTAAGGCTTACAGCTGCAAGGATGAATCCATTTGTTGTCAACTATCAAGTTAATTTAAAAAAAAACAATTTTGATTTTTCATGATATAATAAACAAAACTTCTCTGATGTCAGCTTGTTAAATGTGAGTATGTTCTAGTTTCTTCTCTCCGCTGTGACAGTTAACTGAAGATCTTTGAGTTGGGGA
>NC_045737.1:37176699-37183669 GCF_008692095.1 Etheostoma spectabile | reverse complement strand
CATTTGAGGACGTCATCTTGGGCTTTTTGGGGAACAAGGATCTACATTTTATAGACCAAACCACTAATCGAGAAAATAATGGGCAGGTTAATGAACGATGTAAATAATCGTTAGTCGCTACAGGAATTCTGCCTCGTACAATTTCATGTGACAACAATTCATGAATTCATGAAATGGATTAATCAACAATTAAAGTCAGAGGAATGAGTCTCACGTCTCGGATTGTGTCTTTTGAAGATTTTTTTTTTAGAGGTTATCTTGAAATTCACAAGAAACAAAGTTTAGAAAAAGTCAAAAAATAAAAGCTTTCTGGTTTCCCACCTCGGGAAGGATCTCTGCTGACGCCGAGTTGCAGGGGCGGAGTTGCAATCGAGACAATCGGGACTTTTCCCGGTCGGCTGGCCAAAGAATTCCCGCTGCCCGGCCTACAGACTATTCCAAACGGCTCCAACTGTATGTAGACTACGGTTACGTTAGAGTGAAATGCAACTTTTCTTTAAAATCCCCGCTCTCAGAGGTTCAGTCGAGAGCCCGGGAGAGCCCAGATCTCAGTGTCGGGCCGCCTCGTGTAACCTGATGGGGCAATTGTGCAGCCTCGATTTGTGTCCACTACAGATGATTCTTTTCTTTTTTTTTTGCCACTGACATTCATTATAAGTGTCTGACAACAGCAGAGGATTTAATCAAATTGATTATCTAAATAGTATGCACTTACTTTAATAGATGACAACTAATTGATTAATCTTTGCAGCTCTAGAAACACTAAATTGAAAGTGTACCTATTTCCTATTTCTTTAAGGGAATTGACAGAAGGATGCATTCGCTATAAAACATTTAGTTTTTGCGTGCGCTGTTTAAATCTAAAAACGACCACGCTCATATCACGTGAGTCACAGTTTGACATTAAAGTCATTGTCTTAAAGAGTGAAGTTTAACTTTTGAGAGCTCTAGCCATTTTAGAAAATGACTCAGTCTATTGTGGCCACAAAGTGAACACCGCCTGCTTGCTCTCGCAGGGTGGTTACGAGGGCGGAGATGTGTTTCAACACACACACGCTCAATGCAGGCGGGGGCCTTTCCTTCATGTAGACACACACACACACACACACACGCACGCACGAATGCGCGCACACAATGGAGATTGCAGTGGAAAGGAAGCTGGGGATTCCTGAGATTCCTGTGGACAAAAAGGTGTGAACTCAGCAGCCGAGCAGCCTGGGAATTCTGCGGGGTTGGCTTGAGAGGCGGTTTAATGGCTGAACAGAGTTGCAAGTGACACACACAGATAAAAAGAGAGAGATAAAAAGTAAAAAGAGCCAGAGTGATAAAAGTCAAAGAATTCAAACAGCACTACAGAGAAAGAATATAAAAGACAATGAAATTAAAAAAAAATTTAACATCTGCTTTAAGAGAGTCAATAATACAGCGTGAGTTGTTGAGAGAATTCAAAGAGTAATGCACACACACACACACACACACACACACACACACACACACACACACACACACACACACACACACATTCCAGATAAGTTTGGCTCTGAGTTTGTTTGAGAGCTGTCACTTGTGTTTCTTGTCATGAGTTGGAAGTCTTTTTTTAAGAAATGTTGCCACATTTTCAGATTTCAATCAACTCAATGAGTACAATGTTAATATTAGATGTTTATTAAAAAAATAAAAAAATCTCACATCCTTTTACTTTGGTATTAATACAACCATAAAGAAACACAAATCCAGGATTTAGTTTTTAGTAAAATGAATACTACTCAAGTCTGGAGAAGTAACAACTGCAGAGATATTCAGTTCACTTTCAAAACATATTTACATTTAAGAAGCTGGAGAATTTTTAATTTTCTTTCATACAAAACTCCGACTCAAACTGAACAATTGGCTTTCAAAAAGAGTTTGCGATTAATTTACAACTTGACAACTAACTTATGAATCTTTGCAGCTCCAGTCTGCTGTTTGCATGACAGCATTGTGACTCTTTTAAAAGGAACCCACCCGACATCCCTGCCCTGTGAGTCCCTTGCCTTCCCACTCCTCCTTTCCTCTCTCGTCCTCCCCCTTTCCTCTTCCTCTTCCCTTCAGAGGTGTCTAAGGAAAAACAGCTACAGACACTCGCTCTCTCTCTCCCTCTGTCTCTCTCTCTCACACAACCACACAACGTGGGCTATGTGAAGGCAGTGACTCCACTGCTGGCTGGCCCACTCACAGGATATAAACGCTGCTACGCCTGCCAAGGCGGTGAGGGGTCACACTGTCGAAAATGTGTGTGTGTGTGTGTGTGTGTGTGTGTGTGTGTGTGTGTGTGTGTGAGGACTGTGTCACACGTGAGCTTCCCCGCTGGCTGGTGGCTGTCTGACCAGCAGACGCCCTCGTCCTGACGCAACAGGGCGGACAACAGGGGTGGAATGTAATTAAGTACATTTACTCAAGTACCGTACTTAAGTACAAATGTCTAAGTATTTGTACTTTACTTGATTCTTTTCTTTTCATGCCACTATCTACTTCTACTACATTAAATATTGTACTTTTTACTGCACTACATTCATCTGACAGCTTTAGTTGCTAGTTAATTTACAAGTTAAGATTTTTGTAAATTTATAAAATCAGATGTTTTATTATAAACTGAAACTACCCAATAATATAACGGCCTACATGTCCAGCTGAATTGATTAGACCATTAAACACAGAATTGTTGTTAACACTAATCCTTTATTTCCAGTTTCTAAAATGTGATTTTTCTGCATTGAGTACTTTTCCTTTTAAGCATATTTTCCTGATGATACTTACTTATTTTTACTTAAGTAGCCTAATATTTGTTTTTGTTTTTTAACCGTGTGGTATCAGTACTTTTACTAAAATAAAGGATGTGAATACTTCTTCCACTGCTTGTGGAGAAAGGTTTTTGTGAAATATTCCCCTCTCCCCTCCGCTCGGATCAGCGTTTCCTGTCCTCGCTTCCCTGTCCTTCCCTGCCGCTCCTCGGCCGTCCCACCTTCGTCGTCACACGCCTATGTTACCCTCCGGTGTTTCCCACCATCCCATCTACCGCCGCTCCACACCCCTTAGGCCGGTCCCCCCCCTGTGGCTCCAGTCCCCACGCCCCAGACTGGTGGCCTCCCTCTGGGTTTCCTGGAGAACCACCTTCCATTATAGCGGCCCGGCCCAGCCCGCCCAGAAACACCCAGCTCGCCTTGTCCTTGTGGCCCCGAGACTGGCCCTCCACCTCTGCATTCTTTAAAATCTGCTTCAATGCAACAAATATAAATAAAAGGATGGGAAATCTAAAGCCTAGTAAGATTATAACATAGATCTATAACATAGATAAGGGACGCATCCAATGGCTGTCGTAAAAGTAAAATTATAAAGTATTATAAAGTAATATAAAGTAAATTATCTACCAATGTATTGGCCTACAAGTCCAGATGAAATGATTAGACCATCAAACACAGAATTTGTTTGTAACCCATTTTTTTCATTTCCAGTTTCTAAAATGTGAGGATTTTTCTGCATTTTACTTTTAATACTTTAAGTACACTTTCCTGATGATACTTACACTTTTACTTAAGTAACATTTACAAGGCAGGACTTTTACTTGTAACTAGTATATTTAACAGTGTGGTATTACTGGTAGTACTTTTACTCAAGTAAAGGAATACTTTGTCTCACTCCCAGCGCTTGGTCGGGACCCTTTGGCATCGTTTTTTACCACTAGGCTGGGACCGATTTGGGATCATTTTCAACGTGCTGGGTAAACCAATTTGTTAGGGTTAGGAAAAGATGGTGGGTAGGGTTAAAACATCAGGGCCAAGGACAGGAGCTGATCTCCGGAGTCCTGGGTGAAAGTCCTGCGTTGTTTGTCAACCTTGGTATAGTCTATATAATTTTAAAAATTCCGCCGGATGTTCCTCATTTTTTGGCCAGATTTCTGTTACCTTCCTCTTTCTTTGGCGTAGTAAACTCCGGTGGATTTATGAGGACAGAAATAAGTTGCTTCCCGAGGCTATTTAGCAGCGGCACCATGACTCCGTCTGGCGCTTAGTGCCACCCATGACGATTGTGATTGGTTTAAAGAATTGCCCACAAACCAGAGCACATTTTCCTCCAATCAAATGTTTTTTTGGACTAGCCAGATCCCGCAGCGCTGTGGAGGAAGGTCTGACAATGTGACACTGCTCTTCATACCACATCGGCGTTAGGGGCCGTGGCTCAGTGGTAGAGTGGCCTGCCAATCGGAAGGTTGGTGGTTTGATTCCCTGGCCCTGCAGTCCCATGTTGCCCCCCCATACCATGCGGACTGCAAATGTGTGTGAGTGTTTATCTGATGAGCAGATGGCAACTTGAAAAGCGGCCTCGGCCACAGTGTGTGAATGGTCGCTGCGCTTTGAGTAGTAGACTAGAAAAGTGCTAAGAACAGTCCATTTACAGCACCGTAGTCAAGCTGCTGCGTGTGATTCGGTACCTGTGCTTAGAGCCACTGAACAAGCGTCAGTCTTTGACGAGTTGGGAGAGAGAACAGTTTTCCTTTTTTGGGAACACTGTTAAACCAACACCAAAACACTTTTCTACTTCGGTTCCCCCTACAGGTTGGAAGCGTAATTGTCCATTACCGCTGTATCCTTCTAACTACAGACCCACTACTAGGGGTGGGGAAAGAAATCAAGAGTGGCAATACTGTATCAATTACACAGACGCCAAGTATGAATTTTTTTATTGTATATGTGTTCGTCAGAATGTCTGCTTCACAATCTCATTTTGCAGTAATAAAGTTGAAGTGAGATGAACAGAGAAATGTATCTTTTTAGATAAAACAGATGTTGACAAAGTTTCCTTTTGGGGACATCATTTGAAATTGGTAAAAAATTAGAAGTTTTGCAAATTTGAAATTTATCGCAGAATATTGTGATATTTTTAAAATTGCATTCATATCGGGCATAGTATCGTGATGATCTTGTATCGGGAGGCGTCTGGTGATTCCCACCCCTGTCCACTACCCGATCTGGCATACGTGCATCGTGCTATAATAGCCGATGGAGGGCCGCTCACCCTTTTACACTGAAACAATTTTGGAAACATTATTTTTGAAGTTACAAAAGAATCTTTGTTGTTGCTTTAACTTTTAAATTCACATAAAGTTTGATACAACAGCCACATTTATGTAAGGTAAGCTTAAGGTCAGATACCTGTTGACTAACCTGGCACAATCACCAATGCTGCCCATCACTTATGACATATGGACTATGCATGCATATGTGCATGCACAAAGTGTGGAATGTGAGCATGTCATTCACAGAGGATTGCACTTGCAGCAGGGAGTTCTGTTTTTCTCAACTCCGTCTTTCAGAGAGCGAACACGGTTCCAGCAGATGGTGCCGGGTCTGATGCGGCCATCTGTCTCAGAAGTGCAAGGAAATTGAAAAAGTTGCGCTTGGGACTATGCTGCGCAGAGCCTCATTATAAGTGAAGCCTGTAATATATGCAGTGATCTGGGAAGTTGCAGAGCTGCAGAGGGCAAACCACTCATTGTCTAATACCAACAACATTGACGGTTAAATAATTAGAAAGTAGCATCACTAAAATACAAACAAAGGAAGATGCAAACTACATCCAAGTGTCATATGCCATCTACTGTGCTCAGTAACAACGTCTGCAAGTTTTCCTCCAGAATCTTGACATTTGATGAACCTTTGGCAGTTACATCTCCCCTCACTGATTCTCCAGGGCGCTCTTCATTAAGGGCTGCATTTAGCCATCATTTTCAATGTCAATATTTTTTTTTTTAATTAGAGTGAAAATGAAAAATGTGGATTAGTGTTTCCCAAAAGCTCAAGTTGACGTCCTCAAATGTCTTCTTTTGTCTACAACTCAAAAGAAATTCAGTTTACTGTGAGAGAGGAGAGAAGAAACTAGAAGATATTCAGATTTAGAAGCAAGAATCAGAAAAGTTTTACATTTTTTCTTAAATAAAAAAAGATTTGATGGAAACCCAATCTTTCTGACATAATCTTGCTTTACTTTTATTTAACTTTTGATTATTTTCTTGCTTTAAATTTGACTGTGAGCAACTGCAACTTAACAATTTCCCTGTAGATTCTGATTCTGATTCTACTCAATTATCAAAATACTTTCATTTAGTTATTGATAACTAAACGATGAACCGATTCTTCTTTGAAACTCTAATCATAATAAACGTTCTTCTGGCAGGGCGAGGACTCTGTAGAAGTGTGTTTCTTCCCTCAGCGGTCTCTTGTCTGTCTCCGGGCTCCGCAACAGGCTGACTCACAGCGCGCCGCCCACTCTTCCCTCCCACTCAGCCCCAGCCGTACCCCAGCGTGGGAGGCAGCGCAACCCAGGACCAGAGCCTCCAGCTGGGCGCACACACACACACACACACACACACACACACACACACACACAGCACGGGCCCACGGATCTGGAGCTTTGGCTTTCATTCCCCCTCACCCACACAGAAACAAAAACACACTTGCACGCACACACACACACGCACGGACGGACACACATACGCACAGACACACACACACACACACATACGCACAGACACACACACGCACAGACACACATACACACACAGGCTCTACCCACATGCAGTACCCACACTGTTTTTTGGAGCACCTTTTTAGTGATGTCATGTGCCTTTCATCTGAAGGGAGCAGAGGCAGGGGAGGCACGTGGGAGGGTGTGGGCCGTACATGCTGGGTGTGTGTTTTTGTGTGAATCACGCTGTCAGATTTCTTCTTTTTTTCTCCCGGTTTACAGTACACCAAAACGTTTCATATACCAAAGCACTGCTGGCTACTGTAAGTGAAGAGCTTCTGACACAGCTGAGCTCGCTAGGTTGCAGCTACAGGGGAGGATGTGGATGAAAGGAAAGGACACAGAATGGTGTGATAAATGGTTGTTGGATGTAGTAAATGCATTTACAAAGGGGGGATGGGGGTTTCAA
>NC_045737.1:37174961-37176689 GCF_008692095.1 Etheostoma spectabile | reverse complement strand
CCCCCCCCCCCTCAATAATCAAAACTGGCCATTGCAAACCCCTCCCCTGAAATAAACCTATAATTAATTTCCTTAAAGACGGCGACATAAATTAGTTCAGAAAAGACACAAATTGTTGCAGAAAATGAGATGTTGGACGTTCAAAATTCCAATTTTGCACTAAAGTAGAAATGTCAACCCCCCCAATGTTGAACCCAAAGTTACGCCCTTGGTACCAGGGTTTTGAGTGGGTTTCATCTTGGCTCTCAGACTCCCTCAACAGTGCTAATAAGAGAAACTCTAGTCCGCTGCGTGTTAATAAAAGACGTGTGGCAAATCATGGCATGGAAGCAGAGTAAAGTGTGCATAAGATTATAGCGTTTTACATTTGAAAATGTTTCATCCGCTGATTGCAATAATGTAACAACAGGCAAAGGCAAATCTAAGAGAAAAGGAAAAATTTATCAAGCTTGCTTTTTTTATTTTTTGCATCATTTAAAAAAAAAAGAAAAAGATAGTGTGTGATTCTTACCAGCAGCACAGGAGCCCTTGATCGCCAGTCTATTCCGCCTTTTCACTGATCATGAAGACTTCAGGCTGTGAAAACAGGTGTCACAGGATCACGTCAGTCACATCACACTGAGGCTTTTATAACTTAAATATTCTCACCATTCACACCTTTATCCAACTGAAATCTAGAAAACATCTCTTTCGAGAGATTGACTCTTAAGCATGCCTGTTCCTCAAAGAGGAATAATATTCCGAAGGGCCAGATTGCTCATTAGAATATCTCACATTTGTGCGTGGGCGAGCTTTTTAGCAGTCCTTCTCCCTCTCGTTCCCCAGCGCTGTTCCAGAAACACTCTTCTGAGTCCAATACCAACTGAGACGCTAACCCCAGTCTGTCCGCTTAAAAAAAAAAAATGATTCCAAGCACTAACTTCTGTACAAGTTTCAAGTACAGTGGACGCAGCAGGCTTCCAAATTTTCCTTTTACATATCAACTGCACCAAAAGCTCTAAAATGTTGCGGTGAGTACTCAGCGTTTGATTTGCCTGCAGTGACATTAAGATCCTGTTATTGCTCATGGGGGCTGCACAATATACCAATTATTTTTGTTTTATTGTCACCACAATTTCACACCGGGAACGCAGGCGTAAGCGTCGCCTATAGCAACGTAGCCCAGCAATTTGTTTTTTCCTGACGCTCATGTTATCCATTCTGCCCAGCCACACCGGGTGCATAGGGGCCACGCGCTGCAGCGATGTCATCGCCATCTCCCCTATTTTTTATGTGATCGAGCTTATGTATCAAGCCAGGTAGGTTAATAATAATAATAATAATAAAAATAATAATAAATACTGTAATAATCCCGCAAGGGGAAATAACAATGTTTTCACTCTGTTGTTATTACACACATTACACACAGGTCTGAATTACACACACTTGCTCAGTACCTACACATACACTAATGGAGAGATGTCAGAGTGGGGGGCTGCCCATGAAAAGTTTAGGGTTTTGTGCCTTGCTCAAGAGAACCTTGGCAGTGCCCAGGAGGTGAACTGGCAGCTGTGCAGCTAGCAGTCCACCACCATACTTTATCCATTTGGGGACTTGAACCAGCAACCCTCCGGTTCCCAACCCAACTCCCCACTGACTGAGCTACTGTACATAAAAACAAAACATTTCAAGAGGAAATTTTGGCTGTCTTGAACTCTTACAGCGAGAGACACACACACACACACACAC
>NC_045737.1:37169971-37174945 GCF_008692095.1 Etheostoma spectabile | reverse complement strand
ACACACACACACACACACACACACACACACACACACACACACACACACACAATTGCCAGTCGGGGGGGATATATATAGTTTACTGTCACAGAGAGAAGAAATTGGGAAGGAAACTGAGAATTCTTTTCTTTGCGTTTTATAAATATGTGACTCAAATCAATTAATCAATGTTTAAAATAGTAGATTAATTTAGAAATTTGTCGACTAATCAACTGATCTTAATGTATCACACTATGTTAGTTGCACACACACACTGTTGTGAGTACATGCAGTTGGGTTGTCGAGCACGTGGAAAAAAACACTCAAGGTGAGTCCGAGATGACGTTGTTAAGTCGGGATGTTTAGTGTTAACCCAAGTTAACACTAAATAACCTTCTCTCTCCGCCTCCAGCAAAGAGACTATGTAGGCCTGAAGCCCCGCCCCTCAAATTGGAACATACCAACTATTCAATGCAGGGGTGTCTCAGGTGACTAGTCAGTTCAAAAGCTCCATACAGCCAAAATGAATATATCTATAACACTAGACATTTTCACATTACATATGTACGATTAACATTAAAAACATGAGGAATAGCCAGGATAACAGGAGATTGAATATTGTCATGATTAACAAAACATATTAACTCCATAAATTTACATATGTTCCAGCAACATTTAAGGTCAGACTTTAAGGCTAAAATAGGTAGCACGCTCACACACACACACACAGCTTTCTGTTCTCAATAACACAGCATCACACACTGCAGTGACAACAACTAGAGCTGCAAAGACGACTCAATTAGTTGTCAAGTATTAAATGAATCATGAAATATTTTTAAAAATTGATTAATTGGGTCTTGTTTTTACCCCCTGAAGTCTAAGGAATTTTTAGGCCTTTATTTCGGAAAGGACAGCTTAAACTTGAAAAGAGAGAGAGAGGGGAATGACACACAGCAAAGGCAACAGATCAGAACCGAACCCACAACCGCTGCATCAAGGACTGAGCCTCTGTTCATGGGCGCACGCTACCAGGTGTGCTACCCCGGCACCCAGAAGAGCCCCATTTACCACAAAGCATCAAAAGGTGGATGTAACTTTTTCAGATATTTTGCAATATTTTTCAGTGTTTGTTGAGTTATACATTTGTTAAATTTTCTATGTTTTATGCTTACAATTGTTTTAAATTCTACAATAGTTGGACTGTGAAAATACAGAAAATGTACAGTAAATATCTGTATTTTAAAAAGAAGTTTTTTGTAGAATTTTGTTTGGCAACTTTTGCTACCAGACTTTTGACTGTTTTTGCATGATTGTTTTTATTGTTTCTTTACCTTAAATTTAAAGACAGAAAGATGCCTCAATTGTAGACAAAATTGTTTACATTTTGTCTTTTTGCATACAATTCAATGTAATTTAACTTTCAATACCATTAAGAAATGGAATTATCCTTTTAAACAAATATATTGTCTCATGATATCAATTTACAGATTACAACCTTTACGTTTTGGGATTTTTGAAAATAAAAGCCTTTTCTGTATTTCTATGGCATTACCACTTAATGTAGAAAAAAAATTATTAAATATTTTTTTTTAATATATTGAATTTGTAATAGAGCACACTCAGGGGTGTGTTATAGCCCTGCTTGTTTTTATTGTTTTTAATAAATATCTGTATTGACTGGATGATCATATCACCGTTTAACTTCCTGCCGTGCGAGCAACAAATCAAAGCTCGCCGAGCCGCTACATTTACATTATTCAAAAACATATGAAAAAGTCATTGATCAACACAATTTTTAAGATCTTATTTAAATGCATTCTCTTTTTTTTAAGATTCAAGGTTCAAGATGCTTTATTATTTTCCACAAAAGGGGAAATTCCCACTGTTGCAGCAGCAAGGGAGAGACACAGATAAACAAACAATAAATAAATAAATAGATTAGGTAATAATTGTACACTTACATTAACCTGGAAATCGAGACCCAAATCTGAAAGATTAAGGGTGTGGCATCAAGTAATGAAAGTCGCCCATCTCAAGGGGCGGCACCAACTACTGCACGCAATTGGATAACACTACGACCAATCACAACAACACACAGGGTATCCAGAGCCGCATATGCTCAGCTACCAGCGGAGCTAACTGGTAGATTAAACTCTGGCCCCGCCTATATCAGATACACCGATGTGATTGGTGCAGCTCGCCTCTGGCCCGCCTACATCAGATACACCGATGTGATTGGTGCAGCTCGCCTCTGGCCCGCCTACATCAGATACACCGATGTGATTGGTGCAGCTCACCTCTGGCCCGCCTACATCAGATAGACCAATGTGATTGGTGCAGCTCAGCTACAGAGGTATAGTTAATGAGCAGCATTACTCGATGCCAGAGGAACATCAAATTCTCGCGAGAACTCTGGATTTCCAGGGTACACTTACATCCTATTTTATTGTTCTTTTTTTTCTATTTGTCACTGCTGCTCAGTGTAACTAGTGTCCCTAGGAGGGGTTGGATCTTCATAAGCCTTTCCTTGGCTTCTGACCTCCCCTGCACAATGTTTTCTTTAATATTGTGTGAATACGCTCAACTAAACATTGGTGGCACATTAAAAAAGAAAATTTCCAACTCCATGTGTCACAAGTGCCCCCTGTTGGAAACAGCAACGCTGTCTCAAGCGGAGGAGGGCACATGGTTTTCATTAGTCTTCTGAGAGTAACAATCAAAAAAACAAACACGTTAATCCCTTAGAACTGATATTGTCACTATGATTGAATTTGCAATTAGAAAGATACTTGCATTGTACAGCAGCAAAATAATTGATTCAATTATTTCTGTGGAAGCAATCACAAAGTGCTCTCTCTCTCTCTCTCTCTCTCTCTCTCATTTCAATTTTAAAAGCTTTATCGGCATGGAAACACATTACTTGTATTGCCAAAGCAGATAATATACAAAAAAGAAATTGACAATAACTGGCAAAACATAAACCACAGCATAAACACCAACTTAAACTTAAATAAAAAACTCTCTCTCTGTATGTCTCTCTTTCTCTCTCTGTATGTCTCTCTCTCTCGCTCTCTTTCTCTCTCTGTATCTCTCTCTCTCTCTGTATGTCTCTCTCTCTGAATGCCCCTCTCTCTCTCTGTATGTATCTCTCTCTCTCTGTATGTATCTCTCTCTCTCTGCATGTATCTCTCTCTCTCTGTATGTATCTCTCTCTTTCTGCATGTATCTCTCTCTGTGTGTCTCTCTGTGTGTGTCTCTCTCTCTCTCTCTGTATGTCTCTCTCTCTTTGAATGTCTCTCTCTCTGTATGTCTCTCTCTCTCTTTGAATGTCTCTCTCTCTGTATGTCTCTCTCTCTCTTTGAATGTCTCTCTCTCTGCATGTCTCCCCCAGGGTAAATGCATTCCAAAACACAAGAATTTCTTCCAGCCCAACTCACATACCACCTCTCTCTTTCTCTCTCTCTCTCTCACACACACAAGCACGTGATGAGAGAGAAGAAGACCACACACTGTTGCAATGCCATGTTCAACAGTCTCACCCCAATGCTGCACGATCACAAAAACCATGTCAACGCACAGGCCTAGGTCATTATGATAATAATAATAATAATAATAATAATAATAATAATAATAATGACAAAAATAATAATAATAATAATAAAAGTCAAATTATATTTGAAAGAGCTTGCATTTATTCTAAAGCCTAACAAACAACAGGAAAAAATAGTGTGCCTGCATGGCTGCTCTCTCATTGTGGTGATTATCATTTGTGTCTCTGGGAATAATAAAACTAAAGGTTTAAATGCCGAATACAAATCCTAATGAACACTGTTAGAAATGAGTCGTGTAGGCTACCTGGATGTTTTGGCCTTGCTAGTTGCAGAAGAAAACACAGGCCGATTTTGCAGACACCTTCCTCGAGTGCAGCAGCAGAAGCTGTCCTGGATCTATCCGGTACACACGGAAACACACGAGACAGAGAGAGAGAGAGAGAGAGAGAGAGAGAGAGAGAGAAACCTCATGCTAATACAGCAACCCTGAATTGAATTGAGAGAGAGCGACAGAGAGAGGGAGAGAGAGAAAAAAAATAAAGAGAGAGGGAGAGCGAGAACGAAGAATAGAGAGACAGACGGAGAGAGGAGAAGAAAACATCCTCGACTGCGGAAAAAGTTTCCGTAAATCAAACTGAGCCAGCCGCAGATATATGCGGGAGAAAGGAGGAGGATCGATAATATTACTCATCTGATGAGTCCCTTGTCTCTGTGTGTGTGTGTGTGTGTGTGTGTGTGTGTGTGTGTGTGATATCTCTGCCCGCTTGCGGGGCTTTTCACCAGATCGCTCGGAAATGCCGCTGACTAGCTCCGCTGCCTCGCTCCGCTGCCTCGGTGTGGAGAGGGCTTCGACCAAGAGTCAACCTCAAGCCTGCAAGAAATCCCCCCTCTCCCTCCTTCTCTCCCCCTGAGACTCAGGGGACAGCCCCCCCCAGGGTGCGCCCTGACGCCCTGAACGTGCGCTGCAGACTCTGTTGAACAGTGCCATGCCACTGTCGGTGAGAACAACAAAAGGTGCATGCAAAGAGCAGAATGTCTATAGGCTGCAGTGCTATAGCAACAAGGAGTCTCTCAACCATGATCCATAGATAATATGGTCTTTATTCGCAGAAACACTCAGATCTAATAAACCACCATGCACTGCAACGATACAAATCAAATGCAGGAATTAACGAGCCAAATATTTGATAATTAGAATCATATTTGTTTACATTTGTTTTTTGGCAAAACCCAGAATCGATAAATAAATGCAGGCTATGAGTTTCCAAAGCAAATATTCCGTTTCCTTCCTCTTACTATTTTCATTTGAACGAGATATTCTCAAGAACTGAAACTGCAATATTTGCTAAGCAAATCTCCCACTTACAAATATGCATTTCTATCTTCAGCCCCAGACAGAATTAGATTTGTATTAATCTTTACATAAAGAAGCAATGGTTCTTAA
>NC_045737.1:37167587-37169961 GCF_008692095.1 Etheostoma spectabile | reverse complement strand
TCCTTGAGAATATTTCCGGGGGGGGGGCTCCTCAGCAAACTGACCTGTACAGGTCAATGGTTTGTCAAGAGATTTCACTCCTGAGACATCCTTCTCACGTTATCTCCAGCTGTTGAACCAAGGCTTCTGGGGACCGGGACCCCTCTGCTTTCACACCAGGACCAAATAGCTCTTCACAGACACGATAATGCTTTTTTTTCTTTTTTTTTCTTTAAATCACAATTTATCCAAATCATAAAACCTTTCAAAGACTATTTTTTCTCTCTCTCTCTCTCTCTCTCTCTCTCAATTCAATTCAGTTTACGTTATTGGCATGAACAAAGAAAACATGTTGCTGCCAAAGCAGTTTACAGAAAATGCTCTGTCTCTCTGTCTCTCTCTCTCTCTCTCTTGCCAAAGCATCAAGGATAATAATTTGAGAATACATAGAATTCATTTAGTAAACTAAATATATACATTTAAAAGTAAGTAACAACAGTATATCCATATACAGTAAAACTCTCTCTCTTTCTCTCTCGCTCTAACTAAATCACATTGCTTTCGGAAAGCCGGTTGAAAATAACGGCGGACTCACACTCAACGCAGTAGGCGTGAACTGAAAAAATGAACTGAAAAACACAAAGCATTACAGATCACACACTTACACCGAATTAGCTTCACACACTTATACAGACAGTGAAATGAGTAAATCAAGCTCCTCCCGCATGTTATCAGTCAGCTCTAATCTAACTCCAAATGCAAATCTTTCTTTTTTATTTTTTTTCAAATCATAACTCGACTGAGAACTGTTGTTGGGGGAAATACACCTGTGACGGGATTGTACCTGCAACGCACTTAAATTTATGCGTCTACATATAAATTTCCTGTGAAATGTCCAACATGATCTGTTATTGCTCACCTGTCCCCATCCCCCCCAGGCTGTCTCATCACACTCACTTTGAGAGCGATAGTGATTTGATACAGCAGTCTGGGAAATGAACAATTGTTTTCACTGCTTGTTTTCTCTGCGCTGGCTGAGGAGGTACGAGCTCTCTGCTCCACACTGACAATATTACCAGCATTACAACAGGCTAGGCGTTCATATTGTGAAAATTCCCTGAATAAATTACTGTGCCCACTCTTTCTCTTATCTGGTTATGAGTGTACAGTTATGACCTCAGTTTCTGGTCTTTGGGATGGGTATTTTGTCGATGAAAACTTCCCAAAAATATTGTGCATTGGCAAGTTTTTTATGTAAAGCCTTCATAAAAAAACAACAAATGTAACCCTTTTAACATAGACATGACAGGTTATCTCGGAAATCCTTCGCCTTGACTGACAGTCATATTTAAGACCACTTAGAGAACTAACAGTGGCAGTTTTTTTTTAATATCAGCAAATAGCCTTTTGTTGAGCTGCATTTGATTAAATTCGCTCTGACTTGTTCAGTGGCTGGATTAACAGACATGAAACTTGACTTTTTACTGAATCAGGGCGACAGACCAAATTTGACTCAATACTGCTTAAAATCAAATAAAATGCTAAGAGGAACCGTACATGAATGGAGTTTTTAATGCAAAGAGACAGCTGTGTGTTTTTGGAAACACTAAATAATGAACTCATAACACACACAGAAACACTCACACACACACACACACACACACGCAAAATGATTGGGGATAATCCCACCCGTTCCCCTTCTTAGCGGAGGGGCTGTGTTTTTTTTTGTGCTTCTGTGTCTGTATTGATCTGACTGTGAGTGAGCAATATTGATTCCAGGTCAACACAAATGCCCCCCCCTTTGCCTCCCCACCCATCCCTCCTCCCTCCACCGCACATCCTACGCACAGCGAGCATGCATGCAGCGGGACATCAGAGGCACCGGGTGAAAGTTTGACCTGTAATGTCCACTGAAACGACTGTTCTCTTTCCACCCCCGCCATGGACGACAAACACCTGACGACATCGCAAACCTCCAGATACCGGGCTCCTCGCTTTGAAGTCCAAGATAAAGTCGATTGCAGGGGCATGTTGTTGTTTTTTGTCACGTCAGAGCTTTTTGATAATGCATCGTTAACATGAAGGCAGCAGAAAAGATCTGTGTATCTAGAGGAGGATCGAACAACTCAGTTTGACTCAACTAATGGGAACGTCGTAGGGTTTCAACATTAGTGGAAATCTCTGTTGTTCCGTTCTTTTCCGTTGCTAATTGAGTTCCTAATGTGGCGCTTTGAGCTGAAATGCTTCCTCTGAAAAGTTTTAACAAGTAGGGCTGCAACTAACAAAGGATTTCATTGTCACCTGTCGATTATTTTCTCGATTAATTGATGTGAGGTCTGTAAAATGTTAAGACGACGCCCTCAAATGTCTCGTTTTGTCCACAACTCAAAGATAT
>NC_045737.1:37165891-37167577 GCF_008692095.1 Etheostoma spectabile | reverse complement strand
TTTACTGTCACAGAAGAGAGAAGAAACTAGAAAGTGTTAAACAAGCGAGAAGAGAGACAAGAGAAATGTCTCGACTCAAACTGATTATTATCAAAATAGTTGGCGATCCATTTATTGGTTGACAACTTATTGATTCCTCTTTCAAGACTTGGCCGAGTGCTTTTCTACACGCCTATTCAACTCAGTCCCAAATGATCTTTTTACACAAAGCGGACAAAGGAGCAACGCTGCTCCGTCGCTCTTTGAGAAATTGTCGCTTGCAGAACTCTTCTTGAGCTGTTGGTGGTTTCGTAAAATTCAAGTTGGTAGCACAACGTAGGTTGGTTTACCGTTGAAGTCACTGGTGCACCGCAGTGGTGGTAAGGCTACAGAACCTCCACCGGTGTGTTTCAGCTGGTATGTTGGCTCCCAGGCCCATCGTGTATATGAAGGCAGAGGTGTAGTGTGTGTTTTCACTGTCTCCTCCCTGGGAATTCCCCTCTGTTCCAGGCTCTAACAGCCAGTTGGAGCCGCAGCTGTACATATAAATGTGTGTGCGTGCATGTGTGTGTATCAGGATGTATACACACTGAGTTTAGTTATTCGCATTTCAGTGCACGTGTAGGCATGCGTTAATGTAAGCGTGTGTGTGTATGTGCGTGGTGTTTCCTCCCTGATTCCCAGGGTTCTGCGGCGTTAATCCCTCTTAAATGTCCCCCTGGCTTTTGTCCTCACGTTTCAGCTGAAATTCCCGCATTCATCCCACCATTCAGACTCTGTGTGTTTGAGCGCTCAGGAATGCACTGGGTTTGACAGGCGCCTGAACTGTGTGTGTGTGCGTGTGTGTGTGTGCGTGTGTGTAAATGAGTATATACAACAGAAAAAAGAGACGGAGAGGTTTGGAAAAAAGTGTTTTTTTCCCCCTCCTCTTCTCTTTTTGATGCAAAAGGTGCTCGCCCGGTCGGACTCGGAAACATACAATCACCTTACCTTTGCACACACACACTCTTCTCACCTTTACATATACACACACACACACACACACACACACACACACACACACACTTTGAGTCACATGTGCTCTCACTCAACGAGAGCTCTGCACCCACTCACCCTGACACCCACACAACCACCCACACACTCACGTGCACTGCCAAATAGCTCTCACTCTTTACCCTCCCACCCAATCTCCTCCCCACCCACCACAAGTGAGCATGCACACACACACACAGACACACACAGACACACACAAAGTGCGGGGCATGCGCCTGATCTGGTTTCCTCTTTGCTTTGCGAGCGACCCGCAGTGATAAAATAAACACAAATACGTGATAATCACATTCCAGACATTACTCTCCCGCCGGTGGGAAGTTTCAACTGGTTTTCTGCAAGAGTTCATTTGACTGTGTGTTTGTGTGTGTGCAACCCCAGGAGAGAAAAAAGGGTAAAGAAAATGAGAGAGGGGAAACAAAGAGATCCGGGGCGAAGTCTCACACATTCCTCAGTCCTGCCAATATCCTACCAGTATAGTAGACCATCACACACACACACCACATGCAGTACCCACACTGTTTTCTGAAAATCTAAAATTTCCTCATTTGCACTGCATCTGTGACATCAAGCTGACATTAACAGTTCCACTTTTTTGCTTTGCAAATCATATCATGCAACATTGAAACAAAAACTTCCACTGACAATGACATCTTG
>NC_045737.1:37158695-37165881 GCF_008692095.1 Etheostoma spectabile | reverse complement strand
GAAACAGCACTGCATGGGATTTAAAAGCTGAAAAAGGTGAGCGAATAGAAGCCGGTGAGTGGAAGAAAACACACGAGAAAATTGCAACCTTTTTGAATACTTAAGCCTCTGAACAGCAACAAGAAAAGGCAGTCCTACCTTTTGTGTTATTCATGATTATTGTTTCGTGGAAAGAGACGCAGAGAGACACAAGCAGTGAGAAAGAGCCCGTACATATGAGACTTGGAGACTTGAGATGAAAGAGTAGATGTAGATGGGACCTACCTGAGCACATGGCCAGCACTGCATGCACACTTCCTCAGTCAACATGCTTTGTTCCTCCTCCTCAGTGCTGCTGCATGCTTCTCCTCCATCTGTCTGTCTCTCTGCGAATCTCTTCTTGTCCGTCTCCCCCTTCCCCTCACTCTCTCTCCCTCTCTCCTCCCCTCTCATGCTCTACAAGCTAATCTCTCACTCTGCTGCTCTCTTCAAACTTCTCCTGCTTTTTTTCTGAAAAAAACAAACAAAAAAATAACCCCAGTTTGTCCCTCATTCTGCACCTCGCTATTCTTCACTGGTTGCTGTGCTCTATAAAGTTGTCCCTCTTTATGCAAGTGAGAGTGATCTGCGAAGGCAGTCTTAACTAGAATGTCTCTCTCCTCCTCCCACGCCACATGGTGTGTGTGTGTGTGTGTGTGTTTGTGTGTATATATATATATATATAAAAATATATATATATATATATATATATATATATATATATATATATATATATATGTATTTGTAGATGTGCGTGTTGCTACAATGCCAGCAATTCACCTCCACACATATGTCTTTAAACACTTTCTAGTTTTTTTTGTCTGCCTCTTTTCTTTAACTTTCTTCGTTTTTGTCTTTCTTTATTTCATTCTCTCACACACGCGCACACGCACATTTAGTTCAGGTACTAAATTAAGATGGCAAAAAACACCATGGCAATGAAATCCCACCGCTCGCTAAACTCTCCAGTATTTTCAGTGTACTCTTAAAAGGCTCAGCTGTTTCTCTTGAAGAGAGAGTGCGATTGAGAGAGAGATGGAAAATGTGAAGGACAGACAAATAAAGGACGGCGACAAAAAATTGGTGGTACAAGCTGCAAATGGCACCAACCTTGTTTAACCTTGTACTCAGTTTAGCAATCTATGTGCCTGGAAAAACCCCGTCACAGATTCATTTTAAAGCCATCCGAAATTTTTGAGTTGTATCAATATATTAAAAAAAATATATATAATACAATAGAAATTAGGGATGAGTATCGCCAATGATATCCTGAATTGATTTGATTCTGATTCAGAAGTCCCAATTTGACATCAAATTTGCACACCAACACTAAAAATGTAATTTAGATTTTGGAAGACTGCAATAATGTACTGTCACAGAACGTAAAAAATTAATTTCATTAATGAAATACAAAATCACATTTGAGGGTGTGGTAGAAACCTGTAATGGGTTAAAAACAAAAAACAAACACAACCAATGTCCTTTGGTTGTGGTTTTTCATATAAGCCGTTAAAGGTTTCTACCACCCTCAAATGTGATTTTGTATTTCTTCAATGAAATTAGTTTTTTCATGTTCTGTGAAACAAATAAACTAAACTAAACCAAACCTTAACTAAGTCCTTTGAGTTGATGAAACACAAGCAATAAATATGAATCCTGCTTTAGCTGCCAGCATGGATATTGTTAGGAAAACCAATGAAACCTGTCAGTGAACATTGTTGCAGATATGTCGAGTATGAACAAATGTTCATTAACAGATGATGTCCAGGCTGCTGAGCCAGAGCAGGAATAATGCAGCAACATATACGTCCAGAATGTCTTCCATAAGAATGCAATTCCTGAAGAAATTGTTGTGTGAATGCTGCGTGCCAAAAGGCTATCGCTACCCAGAAGGTATGAAAGAGGAGGAACATTTTAAAGTCTGAATGGTGTTTCTTGGTGAATGTATGAATGAGTACAGAGAAGGTATGAATTTGTCTCAAATTTGAAATTCCTTTCATTCACTTGAATGGGGACAATTTCCCACCAAAAACTGAAATTTGAATTTTTGGGAAATTATGAAAGTTATGGACATTTTGTTTAAAAGCAGTAATGTCCTAATCGTGCTGAGGGTTTTGATGATTGAATGAAGTTACTATGTTGAAAAATGTGCAAAAAAAAAGTACTGGACAAAACAATTTTAAAAAGGTAGGAGAACATGGGTCCAGTGAAGTTGTACATAACTATGAATAAGTGCGTTTGTCCACGAGTGGCGAGAAGCTTTAAAAACATCCACCTGTAGCTGATCATGTGACCCAGAAGAATCCACGATGCGCCTTGTTTGTTCACAGATGCATGAAGATATTCCTGGTGTTTCTAGGCTTTATTTAATCATTATGTTGATAAAGAAATGGAATCTGTCAAAGCCTATTTGCTCTTGCAAAATTAGTGGCTAATGAAGATAATTCTCAAGAGGCAGGGATGTGGTATCCTGTGTGTAACAGATTGAAAATAATCAAGTCACATCATGTTAGCTGAAAGAACCCAGCAGGTTGCACCATCCAAATTGTCTTCAAAACTTGACATTTTCATCATGTGGCTTCCTACCTCAAAGTTTGTTGTCATTTCCTTAAACGAAGGGATTTTAAGAACTGCGACACACAAGAGAGCGGCAGCTGAAGGACGGATATAGCTGGAAATGTACATCTGTTGATCCAGACTAGCTTCCACCTAACCCCTTCAGCACTTTTGTTCTGAAGTTCAGACGTCCATATTTCCCAGTTCCCATGAGTGCATCTTTAATAAGTTGTCTTCTGATTTCTTACACTTTGCAGTATATTAATCTGTACACCCAGATTTCCACATCAATAGTGTTTTTTTTCTACCATTTGACCTCTGGTTGACTCCGTAGCCTTGAAAACAACCTAGTGGGGGAAGCTTTATTATTGCGTGAATAAAGGTGATAGTCACACACTCCTCCCTGGAATCCAGCAGCTATGAGTTTCCCTTCACTGGATGCAGAGAAAGCAAGAAAACACATATGTGTGTTGACGTTGCAATCAGAAATTCCAAACGTGGTTTAGTAGGGCAGCGGCAACCCAAACACAGCTGAGAGGGGCTGCGAGAGGGAATGAATCCATAATCTGCCGATGTCTTTTCCATTCCCCCTCCAAATATTATCCCATGTTTCCACCGGCTCCATAATATTATGGAAGGGAAGTGGACGGGGTATCTGGGCGCGTTTGCATGTGAAGGGACGGCAGTCACAGTCCAGTGCGAATGTGTGTACCGTGTTTTTGACGAACGAGCTGAGAAATTTGCCAAACGTGCCTTGTTGTTCTTCCTGCCTTTCGTCTTTGACACAAATTATGGCCGAGCTAACGTCTCGACAGAGGAAACTTCCTCCAGCGCGCCGTAATATCACATAATAACACAGTCACGGCAGTCTGTCTGCCACCATGGTGCAAATTTGCACCATCGGCGATGAGAAATTAGACATGGAGGCTAGAAAACGGAGAAAAAAAGAGCAGGCAGGTGGATTCGTAATGCTTAATTTACCCGCAAGGCACACTGCCTATTGTTTGGAGACCACATCCGCCAATAATCAAGGCACAGGGCGAGGGATTTCATCCTGCTTTCTGCTTTTTTGTAAAGCCGATTAGAAACTCTTCGGGAACGGCATTTCTACTAAATGACCATCCTGCGTGCCCGCCTCCTCTTCTCCGCATCTGCCCTTCTTCTTCCCTGTGGCCAGTTGTGTACATGTGTGTGTGAACAAGTGTGTGTGTGTGGGAGTGTGAGGGTGAAGAAGGACCACTCTGCGTGGGATTAACAGTGCCAGGGCTTTCTCTGCTGTGGTGTTAATAGGCCTTTTTCTCCCCTCAGCGGGACACAGAGAGCTGTCATTTACATGGAGGTAATGGAGTGATGTAGAAGTGGAAGGAATATGTGTGGGCGAGCGATGATAAAGGTCTTGCACCTCTCTTTTTCTCCTCTCTCTCTGTCTCTCTCACTCATTTTTTCCCTATACTCTTGCTTTTCTTTAAAAACAATCTCTCTCATTCTGTGTCTCAATGCAAGCCTCAATCTCTCCGTTTTCTGACATTACTCATCGAGAAGTTTTTTATTTATTTTTTTTTACATTCAAACACCAGAAAGTAAACCGTAAAAGTCCTTGGCGATGCTCTGGTATGAACATTTATTTGAATCTAAAGTCTGAGCTTGCACAAAGAAAAGTAAAGTAATGAGAGCCAGTTAATAGAATTAAATGTCTCTGCGTGCTAATTGGATATTCTTTCATAACATATTAACAATTCTTTGGCTATCAAGGATTTTTTTGTCTTCCTTGGCAGTGGCACTGTGGCACGATGGCTAAGCTTGAGCACCATCCAAACACATGGGAGAATGAATTCACTCTGTGGGAGAGTAAAACAGCCTGTGTGGACGGGGAAGGCAACGATCCAGCCAAGCTGCTGCCATGAATTTAGTTGTTAGCGGTTAAATGACATGAATTCCTGGGGGTCTATGTGGTGTTGAGCCTGTTGTGTTTCCGCAGTTACTCTGAAACCGAACAATGGGTAAAAAAAATAATTAATCCTGATTGAGGAATATTAAAAGAAAGCCTTCTCCACAACACTGTATCAAAACACAACTATCTCACCATAAAGATAAGTTAGGGTGTGTTATGGAGCCTTCAATCATATGATCTTCATGGCCAAACATATCATCTTTCTATCTCTCAAATTGCAAATATAATAGTTTCCTGTCTGAACTTCTTCTCCACGTTAGACATTAATGATCCGTGGAGATGCATCCATCTGTTACACTTCAGCAGGAAAAACTACATAGATAGATTCTGACTTGTAAAAACCTCTCTCAAATTCAAGTAAACCCAAATCCTACAAAAAAAGGATGAGGCTCCTCTACGTCAATAAAGGCAACAGATGCAGGAATTTCCTTAAAACAGGTTTATAATAAAAATAATACTTTTTATAACGCTTTTCTAAAAAGACCTGAGGAGGCAGGTGCAAGTGTGGCGGGTGAGAAGTTTGGAGAAGTATGGAGGGGCAAGGTTATTCAGTGCTTTGCATGTGAGGAGAAATATTTTGATTCTGTGTTTGGCTGGGAGCCAGTGGAGGTTGCGGAGAACAGGGGTGATGTGGTCTCAGCGGCGGGTAAAGGTGAGAAGCCGGGCAGCTGAGTTCTGGACGTATTGGAGTGTGTTGGTGGTGTTGTCTGGTAGTCCTTAAAAAATGCTAAAAATGCTGTTGCAGTAGTCTAATCGAAGGTGAAAGAAGGCAGTTTTGGTGACGAGGTTGACATGTGGTACAAAGAAGAAGGTGGGACCGGAGATGGGTCCAAATTTATTTAGTTTATTTAAAATGTTTAAATGTAAATAATGTCTGAAATCTCCAGTTATTTTCTTTAGAGTTTCACAGTAACACTACTGAGTATGATTTTTACAGTAGAATGCTGTAAAGTTACATTACAACCTTGCCGACGTGACAAAATCACAGTAGTCTAAGCATTACTGTAAAGAAAATCCCAATTTAGCCACTATAGTACTGTAAATAGTATTAGTAAACTATATTGTATTTTTACTTTTTTATCTTATGTTGTGTTTAATTGTTTTGTATTTTACAATGACTACATTAAATACTGTAAATGGAAGTACAATACCTTTACTGTAAGAAGAATTCACAGTAACTTGCAGCCAATTGTTGCCAGTAAGTTACTGTAAATGTTACGTTATGTTAGAATTTTCTAACTTTGTGCTCGTTGGATCTTTGAAGAAGGAGGCTCGGGTCCACATGAGATTTAAATGTAAATGTGCTGTATTTATATATCTTTTCCAGTCTTAACAACTGCTCAAAGCGCTTTTACATCTACAGGATACATTCACCATTCACACACATTCATACACTGTGGCCGGGGTTGCCGTACAAGGTGCCACCTGCTCATCAGATAAACATTCATACACATTCACACTCCGATGCGCAGCACCAGGGGCAACTCGGGGTTCAGTGTCTTGCCAAAGGACACTTCGACAATGCAGGGGCGGGGATCGAACCACCAACCTTCCGATTGGCAGGCAACCGCTCTACCACTGAACCACAGCCGCTTTTTATTAAGAAAAAGGTTTAATGAAACAGAATGATGAAGAGGATAAGACAAAGACAATAAGACACAAACAACATGATAATAGCCTTTTTCTTTATTCTCAATTGGACCAGAACCTCCTTCTTCAAAGATCCAACGAGCACAAAGTTAGAAAATTCTATCATTACAATTAAAGACAGGTACTTCTATTTCTCACTAAATATACTGAGCCTGAACAAGATGAAGAGGCAGCTTGGGTGCCCACTAGTGGCTCTGTGGGCCCTATGCATCCGCATAGTCCGTCTATAGGAACGGCAATGTTTTTGTATTGTTTAAAACCTAGAGAGAAGATGTTGGTATTATTAGAAACTAGATGATCCAAGGAATCCATTGGCCACCGGTTTCGGCAGAGATTACGGTTAAGGGCGTCTTGTGGCTCATTGGTAAGCGGTTTGCCTGCCAATTGGAGGTTGGTGGTTCGATCCCCGCCCCTGCAGTCATTGCGAAGTGTCCTTGGCAAGACACTGAACCCCGAGTTGCCCCCGTGGCTGCCATCGGAGTGTGAATGTGATGAATGTTTATCTATGAGCAGGTGGACCTTGTACGGCAGCCCGGCCACAGTGTATGAATTGTGTGAATGGTGATGTTCCTGTAGATGTAAAAGCGCTTTGAGCAGTTTTAAGACTGGAAAAGCGCTATATAAATACAGCACATTTACATTTACATTTACATTTAAATTAAGACCCATGTTGCAAGTTAACCACCACTGTTGATTATTGGTACAAAAAGCACTCAAGATATGTATATCATTTTTAAAAAGGTCTCCAAATAGTTTTAAAAGTTAGTTTTTGTTCATTTTTGGTATTCGCGGGTTTATGGAGTCAATTCGGCAATGACGTCACTCAAGGGAGTTAAGTCTCAGCCTGGCACTAGAACTAGTGACTGACTGGGATGAGGAAGAGGAGGAAAGGCCAGCAGCCGAATAATTACAAACCTGACAGACGTGAGAGCGCAAATAAGGAATTGTCAAGATTGGGGAAGTCTCCTTCATTTATCTCCTTTATTTAGCAACGCAGCAGTGCATACAATG
>NC_045737.1:37157890-37158682 GCF_008692095.1 Etheostoma spectabile | reverse complement strand
CTGTCAGTGAATAGCAGCGAGGGAACGTCAACGTTTTCTCTCGATCTAGTGACAGGGACCATGTTGTTAGTTCAGATAAGTACTGGTACACTTATCTAGATATAGGAATAGAAGGCCCCCCCCCCAGTGTTATCTAGATATAGGAATAGAAGGCATCCCCGAGTGTTATTTCTAAGTGTTTACCTCTAACCTCCGGGGAAAACGTGTCGCTGTTTGGCCGGTGCTTGTGTGTGTGGCGGCGAAGCTGCGGTGGAGAGCGGGTGCTGTAGGCGAGTAGCCTCCGGTCGGGAAGCTCATACCGCTCACACTCGGCCTACTCTTCATTTATTTTTAACGTCATAAATAAAATGAATGTCCAGGATCTCAGGGGAAAGAAACAATATGTGTGTCTCCATTTCAAACATCACTGCAGGTTGATTGTGGGCGACAACGCTGTCGTGGTTAGCTTACCGAAACTCTACTGCTGAAGTTGCTGGCTACACAACGTTAATCCGCTAGCATCCGTACAGGCTAACTATAGCCAGTTAGCTTTGTGTGTAACGTAACAAAAACCCACCCATCTCGTAGGAGCAATGCTTACTATTCCATTCAATACAATTAAGGTACAAAAGGTGCACTAGTGCCACATGTATGATGTTGACAACACGGACGCGTATATAGGCAACACCAAAGGCAGTCAAAACATTTACCTAGCAGGCTAGGCTAAAGCTATTGTGCTAACGTCCAGTGACGTAATGTTAGCTAGCTCTAAACTTGTGAAAAGCAGAACAACATCCCCCGTCTAAGCTGTGT
>NC_045737.1:37157515-37157880 GCF_008692095.1 Etheostoma spectabile | reverse complement strand
CAGATCTTTGAATTCTTGGTTACGTTCGTCTTTGAAAAATCGGCCCGCCTAACACGGACAAATTGTACCCACCTTCGAGATACACATGTGAAAGATGGCGCCAGCAGTGTGCACGGCGCAGCGTCTCCCTGTCCTGTTTGGGTTTTTGTTTGCTCTGATTATTAGTTTAAGTTATCTAAATGTCTCAGCTCTGTTTGTGTATGATCGCCAGACACTTTTCTCCATTCGCCATCAACATGTTTCTTTTCTAAAGAATGTAATTTTTGGGAATCCGTCCTCGGATGTTCCCCCTCCACTACTCTCCGGTCTGCCGGCGTACCTGCAACGCACAGCTGGTGCTGCCCCGCGGAGGAGGCGCCTCAGAA
>NC_045737.1:37157104-37157505 GCF_008692095.1 Etheostoma spectabile | reverse complement strand
GAAAGCGAGGTGGTGTGGTTGTAAAAGTGAGAATATACCTGTGGTCTACACGGAGGGATGGTCCGGGGTTTCAACGCAGCTGTCCATCACTAGCTGCCCTTTCTCCGCCGGACTCCAGGAAGCGGTGGCTTCTCCCGATCCGACCCGGAGTCGCCATTGCTGTAGACCAGCTGCGCGCACCGGCGGAGGAGTTTGTTCTCCGGCGTCCTCGGCGTGGATCAAACAAATCTTCAGTCATCGGCTCGAGCAAAATCTTCGTGCACGGAGGATACTGTTCTTCAGTTGGCACTGATTAATGTTAGATCTTTGGCTAACAAGACTTTTATGTTAAATGACTTTTTTTTGTCCTGAGATCTTGACTGCATGCTTCTTTCAGAGACGTGGGTTCAACCCGGTGAGCG
>NC_045737.1:37156701-37157094 GCF_008692095.1 Etheostoma spectabile | reverse complement strand
TCAGAGCTTCTTCCTCCAGCATGCTCTTTTTTTAGCTCTCCTCGAACCACAGGAAAAGGTGGAGGGCTAGCGACAGTCTTTAAAAACCAGTCTTAATTGTAGAAAAATCCCATGTGAACAATACATGAGCTTTGAGCTGCAACTCTTTGAATTAAACTTCAACTTAACAGTGGTATGTGCACTCATTTACCGCCCTCCTAAATTCAACAAGGATTTTATTAAGGACTTTTCTGTGTTTGTGGCGGGTATTGCTCTCAATTATGATCAATTTTTAATTGTTGGTGATTTTAATATTCATGTTTGTTGTGTTTCTAAGCCTTTGGTCAAGGACTTCTTAAACATTTTAGATTCTTTTAACCTTTCTCAGTCTGTAAACTGCCCGACCCATAACAA
>NC_045737.1:37152973-37156691 GCF_008692095.1 Etheostoma spectabile | reverse complement strand
TTTTTTGGACCTGGTCCTGTCCCATGGTCTAAATCTGTCCATAAAGGACATTTCTGATGCAGGTATTTCTGACCACATGCCTGTCTTGTTTTCTGTTTCTTTTGCCGTGCCCTCAAAACAAAGTGTGCCTCTTCATACTTCAGCGGGGCGCAATTAATTCATCTACTGCTTCCCTCTTTGTCCTTAATGATCTTCTTTTAATTTCTGATTCTGGTAGCTCTGCTGTTCTAGTGCTTTTAGATTTGACTGCAGCGTTCGATACGGTTGACCACAACATTTTATTGTCAAGACTCGAGTCCTGTGCTGGCATTAAGGGCACAGCTCTGAAGTGGTTACAGTCATATCTGACAGACAGGTCTTTTTCTGTAAACCTTGGGCCTTTTTACTCAAATAAAGCCCCGATTGACAGCGGGGTGCCTCAAGGCTCAATTTTAGGCCCCGTCTTGTTTTCGCTGTACATTCTGCCCCTTGGATTAATCTTCCTAAAATACAACATTTCCTTTCACTGCTTTGCAGATGACGTCCAGATTTACCTACCTTTAAATACCAAAACAAACTCAGTTAAAGCTCTGAGTAAATGCCTACGTGATGTAAAAGACTGGATTTCACTGAATTTTTTCAACTTGAATGATAAAAAAAACTGAAATTGTAATTTTTGGGGAGCCCAATGTCTCTGGTTTTAACAGTGCTCTTGGTCCAATGTTTTCAAACTGCTGCCCACTTGTAAAAAGTCTTGGTGTTTTTATTGATAGTTCTTTTAGACTTGATAAACAGATTAGCTCAGTGGTAAAAACAAGCTTCTTTCAGCTTAGACTTCTTGGGAAGGTCGAGCCTTACCTGCCCCATAGCCAACTGGAAACGGTTGTGCATGCCCTGATCACAAATTGATCAGTCTTTGGTTCGCCGATTACAGTTAGTCCAAAATGCGGTTGCACGCCTGCTGACAGGAAAAAAGCGCTATGACCACATCACTCCCGTATTATCGTCTCTCCACTGGCTGCCTGTCGTCTTTAGAATCCATTTCAAGATCTTATTGTTTGTTTTTAAATCTCTTAATGGCGGGCACCATCATATTTATCTGATATGCTGATTTTGTACGCTCCAGTCAGAGCACTTAGGTCCGCTGACCAGTTGCTTTTAGACGTCCCCGACAGCCTGAAGACCGAGGGGACAGAGCTTTCTGGGTGGCAGTCCTAAGTCTGGAACTCTCTCCCTCTCAACATTAGAGCAGCTCCCTCTATTAGAGTTTTAAATCACTTTGAAAAACTCATCTTTCTGCTCTGGCTTTTAACACAAGGTGAGGTGACTTTTGGTTATTGTTATTGAATGTACAAGCTTTTTATCGTTGTCTGTTTAATTGTTTTGTTGTTTTGGCATATTCTGTTTTGATGTTTTTGGGTATTGTTATGCTTTTTTCCTATGTTGTTATCTATAATTGTACAGCACTTTGGGACAGTAGTGACTGTTGTAAATGTGCTATAGAAATAAACTTTGACCTTGACCTTGACCTTCCTACCTAGCTAGCTAACCTACAGCTAGCTAGCTCGCTAGCTATACCGGTATACTAGCATAGCTATCTATCTCTCTCTCTTTAATTATCTATCAATACTGTCAATCTGTCTATATGTCTAGCTATTATATAGGCTATCTATGTATATGTATTGTATACTATAATCTGTTGCTGAACACCTCTTCTCACTGTTGTCTTCTATCTCTCTCGTAACTGTCAATGGTCTCTCTAACTGGCTGGCCTATCGTCTCCCTTGTGTGATGTCATGCAATGCTGTGGGGAGAAAAGCAAACCACTGTAAAATAGGACCTACTTTTTCGTGTTATTTTATGTTATGTGATACTTTTCAATATCATATACGTTGATAACAGTTTGAATGTTTATTACCAACAATCAATAAGTGCAAATTTGTTGGAAAATAAACCTGCACCATGGCTTTAAGTCCACAAAATGTAGCATTTGCTGCAGTGAAAGTTAAGTTTAGGCACCAAAACAACAAGCTAAGATTAGAAAAAAGATCTGTGTTTTGATTAAAACACTCCCAAGGAACACACATTTCCTGGTGAAACTCTTAAGTATTCCCTAAGAGCAAACTCTGCCGCCGTGTTCTTATACACGGCACCAATGTGGTGCATAGACAAAAGAAGACTGGAATGCATATAATACCTTGCTTACCATCCGTATACTTTTAAACGAATGGTTCATGAAACCGGCTGTGAGCCTTATGAAACTTGAAAATTTTTTCAAATACACTAATAACTAGCAGCAGTTGATAGTTGTATATAGCCGCTACAGAGCTCCGGGACGCCGGCTATAGCCGCTAATAGGTGACTGTGAGCCGGTACAGCCACCGCCATGACTTTCAGGGCTGAGGTTGTAGTGGATTTAAGCCAGAAAAATGAGCGACATGCAGCAATGCCAGTTAAGTGTAGGCACCAAAATGACTAGTTTAGTTTAGGAAAAAGGTTATGGTTTGGATTAAGACAATCCTAAAGAACAAACCAGCGTTTCTGTTGTGAAAGTATTTGGTTTTTCGCCAGGAAGTGAACTCTGCTTTCCTATTTGAAGTGCTGTGTTTATGTTGACACCACGCTATGCTAATTTTATTTTTTTTCCATTGAATGTTAAGATCTTTTTAATGTGTTGCCATGGCTGCCTGAGTGTCACTCTCCAATGGGGTTTCTAGCCGTTTCCAGACCAGAAGTGCTGGCAATCCACTTGCTTACAAAAATCTCCAAATGTCAAAGGTTTTTCAACTCAAGGTGAACATTATAACGTGTGTTACAAAGTGATGCACGTTTGTCTCTGAAGTAAAGGCTGGAGTAAAGCAGAGCTGTTTGGAGCAGTGTTTTCTGTTGGAGATGTGTAGTCACTTTGGAAGGGGGGGGGAATTTTTCCCTTTTTAAACCTAAAACTTGCACAAAAAAGATATATAACAAAATAAGGAAAGGGAAAAAGCCAAAAAGCATAATATTAGCACTTTAACATGCAACATATATACAACCTTTACTATTCTGCTCCGTTTATTCTGGGACCTATATAAATTTTTTCTTTGGGTTTGATGACATGATCTGGGCGCGCCCGCCTCCGTCCACACTAATCGGTGCACTACCAAGCAACGGTGTTTTAAGTGTAGTGTCCAAAATCGTTTGGTAGTTCCCTATTTATTTCACTATTAATACAACACTACAAAGGGAATAGTGATGAGTGAAAGAGGGAACGGTTTTGAACACAACTATAGTCTTGCTTTGCCAGACCTTCCTCCACAGCGCTGCAAGGAAGGTCTGGCTAGTCCACACAGCATTCAGGGATGGGAGACACATGCTCTGGTTTATTGCATTTCTTTAAACCAATCCCAATTGCCATGGGCGGTGCTAAGCGCTGGATGAACCAGGTGCCTCTGCAAAATAGCCTCAGGAAGGAACTTGTCTTGGTAGAACGTGTACGTCAGAAGTAGTTTTTAGTCGTGCAACAGAAAACTCAGATTGGACAGATAGTCTAGCTAGATGTCTGGATTTACCCTGCAAGATCTGAGGACCAGGTAACCATGGGCCCCTTTATTTGAAGTGGTGTAGAACCACCACTGCGTATGTTTATCATAAATCTGATCTTATTCACTGAATTAATACATTTGGTTTCCTGAGCAGCTAAACTGCACAAAACAATAAAAGGGACAAGAGTCATTTACATAAACAAAAATCTGCATAT
>NC_045737.1:37152818-37152948 GCF_008692095.1 Etheostoma spectabile | reverse complement strand
TTTACTCAAATAAAGCCCCGATTGACAGCGGGGTGCCTCAAGGCTCAATTTTAGGCCCCGTCTTGTTTTCGCTGTACATTCTGCCCCTTGGATTAATCTTCCTAAAATACAACATTTCCTTTCACTGCTT
>NC_045737.1:37151996-37152808 GCF_008692095.1 Etheostoma spectabile | reverse complement strand
GTCCAGATTTACCTACCTTTAAATACCAAAACAAACTCAGTTAAAGCTCTGAGTAAATGCCTACGTGATGTAAAAGACTGGATTTCACTGAATTTTTTCAACTTGAATGATAAAAAAAACTGAAATTGTAATTTTTGGGGAGCCCAATGTCTCTGGTTTAACAGGGCTTTGGATCCACAATTTTTCATACTGCTGACCCTTGTAAAAAAAAGCTTGGGGTTTTTTATGATAGTTTTTTTCGGGACTTGATAAACAGATGAGCTCAGGTGGTAAAAACAAGCTTCTTTCAGCTTAGACTTCTTGGGAAGGTCGAGCCTTACCTGCCCCATAGCCAACTGGAAACGGTTGTGCATGCCCTGATCACAAATTGATCAGTCTTTGGTTCGCCGATTACAGTTAGTCCAAAATGCGGTTGCACGCCTGCTGACAGGAAAAAAGCGCTATGACCACATCACTCCCGTATTAGTCGTCTCTCCACTGGCTGCCTGTCGTCTTTAGAATCCATTTCAAGATCTTATTGTTTGTTTTTAAATCTCTTAATGGCGGGCACCATCATATTTATCTGATATGCTGATTTTGTAACGCTCCAGTCAGAGCACTTAGGTCCGCTGACCAGTTGCTTTAGACGTCCCGACCAGCCTGAAGACCAGAGGGGACAGAGCTTTCTGGGTGGCAGGTCCTAAGCTCTGGAACTCTCTCCCTCTCAACATTAGAGCAGCTCCCTCTATTGAGAGTTTTAAATCACTTTGAAAAACTCATCTTTCTGCTCTGGCTTTTAACACAAGGTGAGCTGTGACATTTTGTTATTGTTA
>NC_045737.1:37151861-37151986 GCF_008692095.1 Etheostoma spectabile | reverse complement strand
CAAAGCTTTTTATCTGTTGTCTGTTTTAATTTTGTTTTGTTGTTTTGGCATATTCTGTTTTGATGTTTTTTGGGTATTGTTATGCTTTTTTCCTATGTTGTTATCTATAATTGTACAGCACTTTG
>NC_045737.1:37142994-37151851 GCF_008692095.1 Etheostoma spectabile | reverse complement strand
GACTGTTTGTAAATGTGCTATAGAAATAAACTTTGACCTTGACCTTGACCTTCCTACCTAGCTAGCTAACCTACAGCTAGCTAGCTCGCTAGCTATACCGGTATACTAGCTATAGCTATCTATCTCTCTCTCTTTAAATATATCTATCAATACTGTCAATCTGTCTATATGTCTAGCTATATATATAGGCTATCTATGTATATGTATATCTATAATCTGTGCTGAACACTCTCTTACAGTTGTCTTCTATCTCTCGTAACTGTCAATGGTCTCTCTAAGCTGGCTGGCCTATCCTCCCTTGTGTGATGTCATGCAATGCATTGTGGGAGAAAGCAAACCACTGTAAAAAGGACCTACTTTTTGTGTTATTTTATGTTATGTGATACTTTCCAATATCATATACAGTTGATAACAGTTTGAATGTTTATTACCAACAATCAATAAGTGCAAATTTGTTGGAAAATTAAACCTGCAACATGGGCTTTAAGTCCACAAAATGTGAGCATTTTGCTGCAGTGAAAGTTAAGTTTAGGCACCAAAACAACAAGCTAAGATTAGGAAAAAGATCGTGGTTTTGATTAAAACACTCCCAAGGAACACACATTTCCTGGGTGAAACTCTTAAGTATTCCCTAAGGAAGCAAACTCTGCCGCCGTGTTCTTATACAACGGCAACCAATGTGGTGCATAGAGCAAAAGAAGACTTGGAATGCATATGAATTACCTTGCTTACCATCCGTAGCTTTTTAAACGAATGGTTCATGAGAACCGGCTGTGAGCCTTATGAAACTTGAAATAATTTTTCAAATAACTACTAATAACTAGCAGCAGTTGATAGTTGTATATAGCCGCTACAGAGCTCCGGGACGCCGGCTAATAGCCGCTAATAGGTGACTGTGAGCCGGGTACAGCCACCGCCAGATGACTTTCAGGGGCTGAGGATGGTAGTGGATTTAAGCCAGAAAAAGTGAGCGACATGCAGCAATGCCAGTTAAGTGTAGGCACCAAAATGACTAGTTATGTTTAGGAAAAAGGTTATGGTTTGGATTAAGACAATCCTAAAGAACAAACCAGCGTTTCCTGTGTGAAAGTATTTGGTTTTCGCCAGGAAGTGAACTCTGCTTTCCTATTTGAAAGTGCTGTGTTTTATGTTGACACCACGCTATGCTAATTTTATTTTTTTTCCATTGAATGTTGAAGATCTTATTTAAGTGTGTTGCCATGGCTGCCTGAGTGTCACTCTCCAATGGGGTTTCTGAGCCGTTTCCAGACCAGAAGTGCTGGCAATCCACTTGCTTACAAAAATCTCCAAATGTCAAAGGTTTTTCAACTCAAGGTGAACATTATAACGTGTGTTACAAAGTGATGCACGTTTGTCTCTGAAGTAAAGGCTGGAGTAAAGCAGAGCTGTTTGGAGCAGTGTTTTCTGTTGGAGATGGTAAGTCACTTTGGAAGGGGGGGGGGAATTTTTCCCTTTTTAAACCTAAAACGTGCACAAAAAAAGATATATAACAAAATAAGGGAAAGGGAAAAAGCCAAAAAGCATAATATTAGCACTTTAACATGCAACATATATACAACCTTTTACTATTCTGCTCCGTTTATTTCTGGGACCTAATAGAAATATTTTTCTTTGGGTTTGATGACATGATGCTGGGCGCGCCCGCCTCCGTCACACACGTAATCGGTGCATCTACCAAGGCAACGGTGTTTTAAGTGTAGTGTCCAAAATCTCGTTTGGTAGTTCCCTATTTAGTTCACTATTTAATAAACACTACAAAGGGAATAGTGAATGAGTGAAAGAGGGAACGGTTTTGAACACAACTATAGTCTTGCTTTGCCAGACCTTCCTCCACAGCGCTGCAAAGGAAGGTCTGGCTAGTCCACACAGCATTCAGGGATGGGAGACAAACATGCTCTGGTTTATTGGCATTTCTTTAAACCAATCCCAATTGCCATGGGCGGTGCTAAGCGCTGGATGGAACCAGGGTGCCTCTGCAAAATAGCCTCAGGAAGGAACTTGTCTTGGTAGAACGTGTACAGTCAGAAGTAGTTTTAGTCGTGCAACAGAAAACTCAGATTGGACAGATAGTCTAGCTAGATGTCTGGATTTACCCTGCAGAGATCTGAGGACCAGGTAACCATGGGCCCCTTTATTTGAAGTGGTGTAGAACCACCACTGCGTATGTTTATCATAAATCTGATCTTATTCACTGAATTAATACATTTGGTTTCCTGAGCAGCTAAACTGCACAAAACAATAAAAGGGACAAGAGTCATTTACATAAACAAAAATCTGCATTGTTGCAGATTGCTGCATATTTTAAGTTTTTCTTCAACTGAAACACAAAATGACCTCCAGTGCTTTGAATTTGAGGCTAAAGAGGAAAAAAAAGTAGTAGAGATATCAGAGAAATTTTTTATTGTTTGCGCACATTGTGGTCTGAAAGCAAGTTATTTTTTTTTAGACAACAAAAGGTACTTTCGGCATCATATCGGTCTTTGATGAAGGGATTGTCCATGGGAAAGTTTAGGATGTTGTGGTGACAGTAAATGACAAATGAATGTTTTGAGCAAGCAGCTTTTCCATCCTCACTTTAATGCTATTGGACAGCGAGAAACAAACAAAATAATTTCAGAAAAATGAAACATAAATAGCATAAACAAGTAAACCTAATCAAAGAACCATTTAACATTTTCCATAAGAACTTCCTCTTTAGTTTCTTGAAATTTAGAAAAAACCCTTTCCCCACAGAGCATATGATATCTGCTTGTTGTAACTCTTTATTACTTACATATTACACTGCATGAAATCCAAAAAGTAGACATATTAATCTGTTTGGAAACGTCTTTTTAAGAATTTAAAATAAAACTGAGTGGGATTGTACAAAGCTTAGCTGCACGACAGCGATGGAGCCACATTGGGCTTCACATTTTGACAGAATAAATAATAAATAATAGTCGCATTGCAGAGACAAACAGTTGCAAGTAATAATTCTTGAATAGAGGTATGATTGGCGTAAGCGGCAGCGTGTTTAGTTTAGTATCAAGAGACACACATGGGGGACCGGAGGTGGGGATTATCACCTCCTCTTCCGAGAGAAGGGTGGTCCCATCAACTTGTCAGTGACAGGAAACACTCACCACAAACCAACGTCTTCTCCCACCCAGAGAAAACACAGACACACACACACGAACACAAACCTGGCACAAGATGCCAATAATAGAACACAAATGTATTACAGAAAAGACAGACGCACACAGATAGAAGGGGCCGTCCCACACACATGCACGCACACACACAACCCATCACATTATATGCACCGTATGATTTTTATAGTCGTCATTCTTACACTTATTCATATGCTTTAATAGACCACATTGTTGTGACAGTGATGGGGAAATATGAATGTGAATAATGTAACAAAAAATCTTTTGCAAATACATATGTACACGTGTGTGTGTGTGTCTCTGTGTGTGTGATTTCCCTTCACCTTGGACAGGGAATTCCCCTCCGTTTTTTCTGTGCAGAGGGGACTCGGAGCTTGTGTCCCGGCAGCGAACGTACCTCTCACTCTGAGTATTGGAAACTTCTTCGGATCCTCTGCTCTCTCTCAACCCAGTCTCCTACTGAAAATGTAACAGCCTTTCACTTTGATGTTTCATCGTAATGACGACAGCTTCAGCTCTGTCACATATAACCCCCCCGCCATAAAAAACCCCAATGCTTTTCAACTTCTTCTTTTACATAGATGATAACCTCATTGGCGTCAGAGATTATTTCATCATATCGACGCACACAAAAAGTAGCCTCCATGAGTGCAACACATTCTTATATATTGTAATTTAAAGGTGGTTTACACTTCTTTACTATGCATCAATTATCACAGGTACTGACTGCTGAGTTTTATGAATGTAGGTTTCTATTGGCTCCAATTTATTTTTGTTTATAATGATTGAGGCTTTTTATACCGCACAGACAGGACTAAAACAGCACGAAACAGGGAAAAAAAGGAACATCTACAAATCTTGAAAAGAGTCAGTATCGAATGTTAGGGTTTGTCCGTGAGGAGAACACCTCTCCAAAGTGCCAGGCGCCGTTGAATGTGAGCAGTCGCCCACTCAAGTTGGTTACAGCAACGAACTGCAGTCAAGTCGAGAGTTAGGTTGAACCCTAACACCAGATACTGACTAAGTTTCAGACCCCTCCCGGACCCCCCCCCCTCCAATAAAGTAAAATGGCCCATTTTATAGTGGCCTTTTTGTGGCAAGCCTATGGCACACTTGTGCAGTAATCATACTGTCTAATCAGCATCTTGATATGTTGATTTAAAAAAACATTGTAGTAATATATAATAATATTGAGGAGGTGAGGCATCATAATCATAATCAAATTCAATCATGATACCAGTGAACATTTACACCCACAGTCAGCACACATGTGTAAGTAACTGAATAATTAAATTGTTTGTAATTAACTATAAAATTAGTAAAAGACAGTTAGGGCCGGAATTTATTTTTTATTTTTAACTTCTTTCTAATCCTTTTTGGACATTGAAATCCTCATTTGAATAATGTAGTATTATTTTAGAAACAGTGCTTTGCTAAGGGATTTTTGTTTTCTTGCTTGTACTGAAATATACATGTTATCTTATTTATCTTTTGTTTGTATATTTAGTAGGAATGAGCGAGTACAGCATTATCTGTATCTGTATCTGTTTACCACATGAATTATCTGTATCCGTATCCGTACTCGGACTGGGCGGGGCCTAAACCGGAAGAGGTCAGATTTAACCGGAAGTGGGTCCGGTTCTCTTGAAATGTGCGGGGCTTTAACGGTAGTTATTTAAGCATGCAATTGATATGAGTTGATCAAAAATTGTTACATTTTTGCTGATTTGAAAACTATTTACAGACAGCATCGAGCTTCAGATCAATGGTGTTGTCATGGTAACAAACAAACTATATAGAACGTTTTGCAACAATGAATACAACACATGGGTCGCAATTATGAAGTAAAATGTAATGAACAAGAGTTTTCATACTCAATATAATTTCCTTTTTTAACTTTTTATTTTTTTATGATCAGTGTGATTTTTTTTTTTTGGTTCTTTTTTTATTTATTTTTTCACACCAGGTATATGTGTGTGTGTGTGTGTGTGTGTGTGAGTAAGAGAGCGACAAAGAGAGAGAGGGGGCGGGGGGCAGCTGACAGTAAAAAAAAAAAAAAATCTCTGATGGCAGAGACGCAACGGGAGTTGCATTTAAACCAAGCAGCACGTCTGAAACCCACGTTCACCAGAAATCTACTGGTTACTATGTAAGGACTACAAACCCCACGTTCACCAGAAATCTACTGGTTACTATGTAAGGACTACAAACCCCACGTTCACCAGAAATCTACTGGTTACTATGTAAGGACTACAAACCAAAGTTAAAAACAAACCTGAAGCTGAAGAAACCCTAAACGTTAACGGAACAGATCCGCAGACCCGACTGCCTGACGGAGCGAGAGAGAGAGAGAGAGAGAGAGAGAGAAAGGGAGAGAGAGAGAGGGAGAGAGAGAGAGAGAGAGAGGGAGAGAGAGAGAGCATTTCTCCATCTTCTCTGGGGGGGGGCGGCGCTGTGATTATCACAGAACGCTGCGCGGCCAGTTGAGGAGTTGTATTCAATCCGAGCACAGATATTGACTCATATTACTCATATAATACTTGTACTCGGCAAAAGTGCTTTATCCGTACCGGATACTCGTTTCAGCCGGATACTCGGATCACCCCTAATATTTAGTAGGTTCAAAGTAAACTTCATAAAAAAACAAACACAAGTACACAATACATCACAAATCACCACAGTTAATCAATGTGTAGCCTACAATCTCCTTAATACAAGAAACCTTTCTTGTTATAACATGATAGGGTATTGTTATTGTAACATTATGTTATGTAAAAGTGATTGCCTTGAGATAAGATATCCATACATCGACTGGAGAAGAACGTACAATATCTGGCCAAAATGGTGTAAAAGAGACGTTCAGGGGGATCCACAAGAAATTATCTTAGTTAACAAATACAAAGGCTTTAAAAGGTGTTCAATGTGTGCTTTCTTTCTGAGTTTTAGATTCAGTGTAACTGATTTATGATTTGTTCTGGGACCAGCAGGGAAAGTTGTGTACTGGGTGACAGAGACAAGTGTCCTTATCCCTGCTGACCCACACGGCCATTATGATGCAGCTAGTAGAACCTCTCTCTCTGATGACAGTTCCTCTGCAAAATAGCCTCTGGAAGGAACTTGTTTGGGTGAAACATGTGTACATTCAAAAGTAAAAGGAAACTCTGATTCCGTTCGAATTAGAGGGGGCACTGGAACAATCCCAAAAATGTAACGTCTTCGTTAAAGACTAGGAGTAAAGTGATCAGCTGAAGGAGGAAATTTGGGGGTGGTGGGTGTGTCAAACTAACAGAAAACTTTCACCCAGGAGCCCAGGGTTTATGTCCTATTTGAAAATACAAAAACACAAACGGTGCTGCGTCAGATGCGTAACCAGAAGTAAAATAACGTCTGATTTCATACCAAACGACAATCTTTTTTCCATACTTTAGAACTTTTGGTGCCTAACCCTAACCAAACTGCAACTGTTTCACAACGTTAACAACGTTAACGCAACCGTTACATTCTCTTTTTTTTTGAGGACGATCCTGTGGGTCGTATTAGAGGGGAGGATCAAACACCCTATATCATCGTATGGATTGGTAAACAGGTAGCTGCAAAGATAACTCAATTAGATGTCAACTTTCAAATGAATCGCCAACTATTTCCATAATCAATTAATTGGTTTGAGATTCTCTGGTTCCAGCTTGTTAAATAAGAATATCTTCTAGTTTCTCCTCTGTGACAATAAACTAGATATCGTTATCTTTCTATTCTGACATTTTATAGACCAGACAACTGATTAGTGAATCCAAAAAATAAACAACAGATCAATCAATAATAATAATAATCGGTAGTTACAGCCCTTGTTTTGAGGTTCTTATTTGTTTAAAAAAAAAAAAAAAAGATTTACCAAGGACATGTAGTTTGTATTGTTCTCTGTGAGATCTTTGTTCAAAAGCTTTGTTCTCATATTTTTGTAAGATGAGAGAGATGTGGGCGTGGTGCAGGGAGGAAAAGCAGATATGTAAAGCATTAACAGAGCAGTTTATGAGCTTCTTTCTGTCCCACCCTCAGATGGATGGCATCATGGCTGCATGCTTGCTTGGTACAGATGTGATTTAAAGCAATGATTTAATGCGTTTTATTTTTCTTGCCCCCGCCTAGCCTTTCCATCCTGTCTGGGGTGAGTCTGGCACATTAGAGGGGGCCCCACCTGTCCTATTACATTCCCCATCACAGCCACGTGTGAGCCATTGTTTTCATTTCTGCGTGCGTGCGTGTGTGAGAGAGAGCGAGAGAGAGAGAGAGAGAGAGAGAGACATGAGTGCAGGTGGACAGGTGTGTGTGTGTTTACGTTGCTGGAATTCCCCGACACGATTCCACAGCAACTATGTTCTTAACGACAATAGCATTCACTTCCCTAAATAAAAAAATGATGTCCTTATCTTAACCCTTGTGTTGTCCTTCTGGGTCAAAACCCACACTTTTTTGTTGCATGCCGTTTTTGACGCTTACTGCCACCAGTGCTGTATATATACCCCTATAACCAACGTACTACCTCTAGTTTTATTCTTATTTTTGGGACTGATGGCTGTCAGTTTTATCAGGCCAATGCAATAAAACTGAATGAAACACCCAGAAGTCAATGAAAGTACCGAGGTGATCCTATGAGCATTTTAAGGAATCATACATACATCATCATACATTTGTGTTATTTTTTGGGCAATTATGTAGAAAGACGCCCACATTTCTGTTATAGAATCTTTGAAAATGGGTCAAATTGGACCCGAAGACAACAGGAGGGTTAATATCAAATATTGTAGATAATTATTTTATTAAGGCAGTTTCTTCAGATCACCCACATGGTTAAAAGTCTCTGTCCACGGAAATATGTGAAATGGCCTTTGGTGTGCCGAACGTGTAAAATCTCAGTAGAACATTTTTTATATTATTGTGAAATATGTTCTTGTTGTTATGAAATGCGAAATGATTTAGATTTAAATTTGAAATTAGGGCTGTGCAATTCATCAATCATTCATTCAATACTGGTTCCAAAAAATAAAAATAAAATTAATTAAGGAAAAAAAATATTTTGCACATTACGTTTTGCTTATTTTGTCTCTCTTGTTCTGAAGGGGAATTCAAAAAGTCCAAACTGGGAGAGTATAAAAGGACATTTCACAGTTGAAGGTGTTTTCAATGTTGATTTGTTTAACTGTTTTTACTGATTTTTAAGTTCAATAAATGCAACATCTTTCCAAAAGTCTTTATATTCTCTACATAAATGACTTATGAAAAACCTCAGAATTGTCTTAAATTTGTTTTATTTGCAGATGACACACATATTTTCAGTACTGGTGAGAATTTTCATTAGCATGTATTGGATCACGAATCACTGCATACTCTATATTGTTCACTGGTTTTACCTTATTTAAATTACTTTGTGGAGTTATGGGGAACACCTAAAAAAGCACATTGCAACCACTGATCACACTACAAAAAGAGCTATGAGAACAGTTCATTAAGCTGGATATTATGATCACACCAACTTCCCGTTTTAACATTCCAGTGCTTTAAAGTTCATTAAACTAGTTGAATTTTAATTTGCGCAAATCATGTATAAAGCAAAAAACTGGTAATATTCAGAAGTGTTACAGCAAGCATCCTTTTAGGCTTTTAACTCCGTTTCTTTCCACCTTCTCATGTTA
>NC_045737.1:37142639-37142984 GCF_008692095.1 Etheostoma spectabile | reverse complement strand
AGATTTGAGCATTGCGAAAAATCTTCCTTTCAAACCAAGTAAGGATGTGAGCTTACTTGTAAACGTGCTATTGTACAACAAGCAACAACGGCTGCCGCATCAACCAGAGAGACCCATAAATGTAAGTATTTTGGGCTTAAATCATTGATTTAACAATTAAGAGACTTGTTTTGTGGTCTATACAGTCCTGTGCATATATACTTGCAACCATGTTCTAATTGAAACTTTGTCCAAATTGCTAGCTTGCTAAGCTTACGCTAATCGTTAATGTTGATTTGCACCACAATCCGCATTTCTCTGCCTTGAATGGACTTAATTCATGTCTGCAGTTTTAACCATTAGCAG
>NC_045737.1:37142477-37142629 GCF_008692095.1 Etheostoma spectabile | reverse complement strand
TGTTTGATATCAGTGCACAACACTACTTCCTTTACATATACCGTACTGTATTACACAAGGACACAGGAGGACACCCGGCAGATGATCCACATTTGGGCTGAAAACGAGCAGAAGTTTACAAAATCATGTGTTCATGTTGTACCCATTCATTA
>NC_045737.1:37142325-37142467 GCF_008692095.1 Etheostoma spectabile | reverse complement strand
TTGGTACTGTATTATTGTAATCATTTGCAATTAATTCCTGTTTATGTACTTGTTTATTGTTGTTGGTTATGATACGGGACACTGATGAAATAAATGTGTGTGTGTGTGTGTAGGGGGGGGTTACTGGCCAACAGGCATCAGA
>NC_045737.1:37142181-37142315 GCF_008692095.1 Etheostoma spectabile | reverse complement strand
CTGGAATATCAGAACAGCTGTAGTTAGTTTGTGGTCTTGTGTGCCTTTAGTTTTATACCATTTGAGTGTCTTTTTATATGTGTGACATGTAAGTTATAGTTGATAATGGTTCTGTAATATATTTTATGTAATGT
>NC_045737.1:37138550-37142171 GCF_008692095.1 Etheostoma spectabile | reverse complement strand
TATGTTTAATTTATTGGGCAATAAAGACAGATTTTAGTTAAAATGTTTTTTCTGAACATAAATGACATTCAAAATGGTGATGACTGAAACAGAAATACACCATGTGTTTGTATACACATACTGTATGTATTGCAAACAGACCTAAGTACTACACAGATAAAACGTGATCTCTTCAATAAAACTGAAGAGATCACGTTTCTCCTGTTTTAGCTTCTCTGCATTGGCTTCCTGTAAAATTTAGAGTAGAATTTAAAATCCTTCTTCTCACCTACAAAGCTCTTCATGGTCAGGCTCCATCTTATCTTAAAGAGCTCATAGTACCTTACAACCCTGCGAGAGCACTACGCTCCCAGAATGCAGGGTTACTGGTGGTTCCTAGAGTCTCAGTAGAACGGGAGCCAGAGCGTTCAGCTATCAGGCTCCTCTCCTGTGGAACCAGGTTCCGGTCTGGGTCCAGGGACCAGAGCGTTCAGCTATCAGGCTCCTCTCCTGTGGAACCAGGTTCCGGTCTGGGTCCAGGGACCAGAGCGTTCAGCTATCAGGCTCCTCTCCTGTGGAACCAGGTTCCGGTCTGGGTCCAGGGACCAGAGCGTTCAGCTATCAGGCTCCTCTCCTGTGGAACCAGGTTCCAGTTTGGGTCCGGGAGGCAGACACCGTCTCCACATTTAAGAGTAGGCTTAAGACTTTCCTTTTTGATAAAGCTTATAGTTAGGGCATAGAATCGAATATTGTTAGGATTAGTAGTTAGTCACATTAGTTTTCATATAAAGAACTAAGAGGAGACTTGGCATACAGCCCGATCCGGTTGGGAGTTCTGGCCCGGCCGGGCTGGAGCTCTCTTTACCTTGTCTCTCTTGGTTTTGTTGTAATAGTTTTAACAGCTTGGGACTTATTTTGATACACTAGTTGGGCATAAATCGAATAATGTTAGGGAGTAGTAGTTGTCCATAGTTTTCAGATTTATCTAACATATATCAAGAATTATGAACTAAAGGGAGCATTGGCATACGCCCGATCCGGTTGGGGAGAGTTCTAGCCCGGCCGGGCTGGAGCTCTCTTTACCTTGTCTCTCTTGGTTTTGTTGTAATATAGTTTTAGACAGCTGGGGACTTATTTTGATACACTAATCTCCTCTCTCTCTATCTTTCCATCTTTCATTTATTGCATCCATGTCCCAGAAATGCTTGTTACTAACCGGCTCTGGGGAGTCATTCCCCGAGTCCTTATGTTCTTTTTTCCCCAGCATGTTCCCTTGGATCAGAGAGGCTCCAAAATCAGGGAAGCAGCTGTCGCCATGGTCCCGCTACACGTTTTGTGATGCCATGTTCATCTGCTACACTGCGGCGTCCTGCTACGTCCTGCTACGTCCTGCTACGTCCTGCAACGTCCTGCTGTGCCTTGTAATGCCGCACAGCGTCCTGCTATGCCATGAACACTCAAAGAACTTCCTTAACTACTAATTTTTTCTATTTTTGTTATTGCCACTCTTCATTCTAACCCCAACCGGCCCGTCAGACACCGCCTACCAAGAGCCTGGGTCTGACCGAGGTTTCTGCCTAAAAGGAGGTTTTTCCTCGCCACTGTCGCACTGTTGCTTGCTCTGGAGGAGACTACTAGAACTGTTGGGTCCTTGTAAATTCTGGAGTGTGGTCTATACCTGCTCTATCTGTAAAGTGTCTTGAGATAACTCTTGTTATGAATTGATACTATAAATAAAATTGAATTGAAAATTGAATAAGAACATCTGCTTCTGCACTACCAAAGTTGGTCAGATTCGAATCGGGTCGCTGTGGGACTCAGCCAACATGGCTTGGTGAAGGATTTCTGTTGAATGCAACTTTGTTAAACGTGTCTGGTTTTATATCAAGCCTCTTCATGCAAATACAATCATGCAAATACAATCGTACGCAGCACGTTGGGCTCTACAGCACCTTGTTTTGTTGCCAGCAGTTGCCCACATTTCTCCAGCCGCTTCGGGAGCTGTTTAGGAGCGGCTTCGCCAGCACTCCTTTCCTTCACCGGGACACATTGCTACGCGCTGTAGTGGCTTCTCCAGCAGACTGAACCAGGCTTCCTACCTCGCCCGCCCGGTACGCATTGTTACCTGGATGTGTGACGGCTACATGAAAAAATGGGGACACGCTGAATGTCTTGATGAGCCGCAGCTGAGCCTGATTGAACCGCGCTTATTGGGGGCAAAAAACTCAGAACCAAGTGATTGGAAGAAAGATTTTATCTTAGTTTTTATTTTATGCAAAACATGTTGGTCTGGTTTTTTTTCGTCAACAACAATGCATGTTAATTTAGTCTTAGTCAGCGTATTTGGACATTAGTGCAGTCTCGTCATCGTCTCGGCATGAAAAAAAGGTTGTTGATGAACATATTTAGTTTTGTCTAACAAAATTAACACTAGACCCTAAGGCTCCATCTACACTACACTACCTTTTTTATTATTTATTATTATTTAAGATTATTTTTGGGGCTTTCCCACCTTTATTTGACAGGACAGTTAAGTGAGAAAGGGGAGCAAGAGGGGGAAGACATGCAGGAAATCGTCACAGGTCGAATTTGAATCCTGGACCCCTGCATCAAGGCACAAACCTCAAAGTATACGTGCGCCTGCTCTACCCACTGAACCAACCCAGCCACACATATTAATTTTTAAGTGGGGTTTTGAGACAGAGACAATTTCCATCCACACAGTAGTTTTAGTTCCAGAAGCAGATCTAATCTCCTTCCAAATTAACACGTCTGACAACACATATCACACGACCATTCACACACACTGGGCTTGTGCGTGCCGGTGTAAACACAAAGCAGATTGCCTGAAATTACTCTGCGGTTTAAAATTATGGATGTATAAAACGAAAATACAGAAAATGATTTGTAATAACAACAAAGGTGAAAAGTAAGAGCAGGGCTTGTAGCGAGGTTGAGGTGGAACAGTTTGAAAGGTCTGTAAGCTACCTACCTGATAAGACTGACTGGCGTGTGTCGTTGTTTCCAAATGTCTCCGTTTGTGAGTTTTCAAACTAAAGTTTCAACCAAAATGTTGTAGTGTAGATGTAGCTTAAAACCCTACATTACCAGGTGACATAACCCTCCAGGCCTGGGTTTCATTTCACATTGAATAAGTGCTGTCTGCACTGAAATTATCCCTCCCCACAGATGATGGCAAGGCTCTGTCAAAACTTTTATTCATAATATGCAACGCAGCCAATACAACTCTGAATCACAGAGATGCCGATTTGCATGGGACTTTGTGTCATCACCTCTGTGTTTATTGAAATATGGAAGGTAATTTGCAATTTTTACTTGACAAATTACAGACATGGCAGATTCACATGATTTACGCCCTATTTGCATGAGATTAATATCATCAGGGAACCTCATGTGATTCAGAAATACCCCCCCACATCTGAGTTTTGTGTGGTGCATTTGCACAGGATAGTTAAAACCTGCTTTTACTCGGATTTACTGACTTATCTGTACCCCGAGAGTTGGCTACCCGGAGATGTGTTGATGGCCAGGGCGGGGCCACCACACCGCACTTAAGTCGGGGATCCGTGGCTTTTTGGGCCACACCCGGTTGAGGTTACCAGAGGCGCATACTCTAGTATT
>NC_045737.1:37132118-37138540 GCF_008692095.1 Etheostoma spectabile | reverse complement strand
CGGCTCTCACGCAGTGTCACCCTCAGCCCTCTGACGATGCTGAGGCAAGAGGGTTGACTTGGAGATGGAGATCAGACTAAGATGGCCAGAAAAGGCGGCACCCTCAGACCCCCGCAATCCCATATCTGTCTTTGCAAGAAGGATAAAAAGGAAACAAAAGCCTTGAAAAATTGATATACAGTATAACCCTGCCAAATCAAAGATATGTGGATTCACACGGGACTAATATTATCACAGGACCTTGGTGTTTGGCGAAATATGTTAGGGCATTTGCGGCAGAATTTTTACTTGAAAAAGGGATTAAGATCACACACAACCTTTGCAATTATTTCAAATGATATCCTGTGCAGCTAGGGCTTAAGATGTCAAACAACCTCCATATTTACTACAAATTAATAGAGGTCCCAGGTAATACTAGTCGTATGCGCAAGTAAGCTTTAGCTGATGGTTTAGGGAGATGGACACAGCATGTTGGTCAACTTTTTTTCTCTTGTTAGGGCAACAAGTGCAAACACCTTGAACTTAAACTGTGAAATTTACCTCCACACTTTTCCCAAACTTTTTGAATTCCCTTTCAGAACACGAATACAGACATAATAAGAGTATTCTGGCAAAATGTGCAAAAGTATATTTTTTATCGATTACATTGTTCTTGTTAGCGTCTAGAGCCGAAGTCGAGGATCGCAATTCAAATTTGTACACACAAATCAGCTCGTCAAAAATCATTTCCCATAATTCCTGCACCCTTTGCACTATGCTCCATAATTAAAATAATAATAGCCATCATAATTATAATTTACTCCTGCATACTTTGCACTCTCCATTGCATTATTGTCTCAACCTGTCTATATTGTTTCTGGTTATAGTGGGTATATGTTTGTTTTGTATGTGTAAGCGCATTGTGAGCAATACGATCCAAAGCAAAATTCCTCGTATGTGTCCTTATACCTGGCAAATAAAGCTGATTCTGATATCAATTGTAGGGAAAAACAATATATAAACCTGTGCTATTGTGCCCATCATCCTCTTGTTTTTTTAGAATCACTAAGGAGACTTGTTGGACTTCATCTTACCACTACTGCACACACACATGCTCTGACAAACCACCATCGGACCTTCCATATTCACACTTCTCCAACCTCTTCCCCAGAGTTACATATTACACAGTATAATGTTGGATTCTTCTCCTCCTCCCCGTGTACTTAACCTTGGGTCTCACCTGTGTTTTCAAGATAAACAGCCAGAGAAATCCCTGTTTCGGTGGCCGGATGCTGCAGGGTTTCGCTCGTTCTTTGGAAGTACGGAGGAGGCAGAGGTCTCATGGGAAGACTTCTCCCTGGAAATAAAACATCGTCCACCTTTGTGTGTCAGTTCTGCCTCCTCTCCCCAGCTGCTTTTACACCTACGTCCTCCTCCGCCCTCGTCCCTCCCCGTCTCGGTGCACTCTTCCTCCTCCTCCATCCTCCTCCTCCCATTCCTCACATCAAAGAGGAGAAAGACATGGATACCGGGCATGTGTCTTTTGGATGTGGTGCAAATTTAACAGCGCGTTGGAGCTATTGGAGGGTTGAAGTTTCAAATTCCCTTTTACAAACAAAATAACGTTTTACATTACATAAATTCTGTAACATTGCGTAATTGCATCTGTAACTGTAAAATCATATGGGAAGGCGCTTGACCTTGCGCACACTATAATATTTTTACAACAACACTTTGATTTATGATTGACAGGTCAACTGTTGAGGGAAACTAGACGCTAGGATGCTCACTTTTACTTTAGACCAAAAAGGTTGGGAAGCACTGCTCTGCCTGCTTCTTGAAGGTAAAACACAGGATGACATGCATCAGGAGGTTTAGACGCGTAGGAATGGCTGACTGGATGTGTGGTTTCATGGAGAAGAACAGAGATGACTGTACTGGGACGGCTATCGACTGGTGTATGCGTTTCTGTGTTGTCAGGACTCTAAATTCCTGCAGATAACCTTACAGACATTACAGCACGAATAACCTTTTAAATGTGAAATGCATTTGCCATTTTATCTCATCACTGTCTCTGTCTTTTGTGCAATTCTTATTCATTTTATCTTTTTATTTATAGTGAATGCCCTGAATGTACTGAATTTCTGTCTTTCACTTCACAGAAAACCCCTTCAAATTCTGCTGTGTGTCACCACGTACATTGACGAAGGCTGGACATCTATCTATCTATCTATCTATCTATCTATCTATCTATCTATCCATCTATCTATCATCTATAGTATGCTGAGAATCAAAGAAGAAATACGAGCTCAGACAGGAGGAATCCCCTAGCTATCTTCTCCTGCTTTGCTCTTTGTTCTTTATCTCCATATCTTTATTAGTCTCTTTTCTACCACACACATATAACAACCCCCCCCCCCCCCCCCCCCCCCCCCAGTATTTTATGTTTCAGTCAAGTAATTCTTGGGGCGAGTGTTTGCCTCAATTAGAACACGATTGTTAGCGTCCCCACTGTCAAACCTAAATGTAAGTACACCAATTCGATGCTGCCTCTCTTAAAAGCAAATCATAATGAAAATTGTAGGTTTGGGAAACGCAAAGAAAAGAAGGGAGGGGGGGGAAAGGTGAGGAGCGCTGTTTGGTTTCTAAGCAACAGTTAACGCTGGGTGCAGCAAGAGCTGCAGGGTGGGTTCCTGAGTTCCCATGTTTCTGCCTCTGTCTCCACATTCTCTTCCTGAGGAATTTGACCCGGCTAGCCTCTCTGAATATGTCTGGATTTACCCTCCCCTCCGACACACAATCCCAGCGCACTGTTATCGAAAGCCTTCATGAGAGCAAATCTCCTTCTCTCTTTGTTTTGTTTTATTGCTTCTTCATCGCAGAGGGAGCCTCTGCCACAAAGCCACGTGTACTGTACTGTAGCTGATCCGCACCTTGATTTTAAAGGCTATTTTGATCAAACTTTTTGTCCGGTGCTTCCAATTGTGCGTTGCCTGAAGTTGCTACATGTAAAGGTGTGTTACTTGGGGTGCAGTTCAAATATGCGCAATATATGAAATATGTGCAAGATATGTTTTTTTTTTGTTGATATTGTTTTTTTAAATCGTGAATGGCTGTTATAGCAATAAAATGGGCGGCACGGTGGCTCAGTGGTTAGCACTGTTGCCTCATAGCAAGTAGGCACCACAGAGTTTGATCCCCCGGTCCAGGGCCTCTCTGTGTGGAGTTTGCATGTTCTCAATGTATTTGGGTATGAAGACATGCATAAGTAACTAGGACTACAGTTCAAAATTAGCCAAATGGCTAACACTGGCAAGTTCACAGCAATGTTAATTAACATGCATAGTCCGCATAAGTAAATACATTTTAAAGTAATATGGTTATCATGCTATTTGTCTATGTTAGCGCATATTTTTCTCATATTGTGCAGCTCTAATAGAAACCTACTTTATACGTGCACTTACACTTTGTATTGTGCCGCAGATTTAGGGCTGGGTATCATTCAAAACATTTCTATACTAATACTGTGACTTTGATACCGGCTCCTTAACAATACCAATTTAATAAAATCCATTTTGGCAAAAAAGAAATAACAGAATGCAAAAAACCTTTTCATTTATTTTTCATCTCCTACTATGTAAGCCCTGTCTCTCTGCGTAACAAGTTTTTCTTGCGTGTCTCTACGACGTGTAACGTTAGACAGCCAATCACAGACATTACTAGATCTTGGTGGAAGCATTCTCCATGCCTATTGGCTCACTGAGGCTGAGGAGATTTGCTCCTTAGGTATTGAAATTGGGTATTGAATGACGAGGTATTTTTCGATATTCAATACTAAGGAGGCAATTCAGTTGGTGCCTGAAAAGTATTGACTTTGGTAACAAGCAATACACAGCTATAATTCAGACCTCAAAGATATGGCACAGAAGGTGACTGATGGAAAGGAAGGCAAAACTGTTCTGTTGCTATATCCGTAACTGTAAGTGTGTGCGTGTGTGTGTGTGTTTGCCAGTGAAAGAAGCGATGGTGTGTTGGCTTGCGCATGCCTGCAATGGGGTGAAACATGGAGGTGTATGGGGGACGATCAGACAGAAGGCCATCTCAGAGCACAGCACACACTCCATCTGGACACACATTCACTGTGAAAAAGAGTGTGAAGAAAGCAACACACAGAGAAAGGTGAGATTATACTCTTGAATTTTAAAAAGCATCCTTTAATATGTCCACCAATGTCTTACGACTCCTAACTGATGTTTTTTTTTCGTTTTAGTTTGTATACTTTTTGGACATCTTTCAAAGTGAGCGCAGGCTGTCAACAAACGTGACATAATGTTTTGGGGGATTCTTTAGAAATAAAGACAATTGCACCGAACACACAGCATACCGTAGAAATGGGCCCACTTCAATGTTACATTTAACAGTTGTTATTTATTTAATATCCCTGCATCCCTTGAAGCCCAGTCTACATTTAAGATCCCATCCTGCTATAAATCTCCATAATCTCACTATCAAGATATTTTCTCGAGCTAAACACAACCTATAACCAAAATATTTTATTCCAACTAGGATCCACTTAAACTGGAATAATGGTGGGGGGATATTGATTGAAAGCATTCTCTTATTATTAACTAAGGATGAGCGAGTACAGCATTATCTGTATCTGTATCTGTATCTGTTTACCACATGAATTATCTGTATCCGGATGCTTGCCTGTTTAATTTGAATGGTGTTTTGAGAGAATGTATTCCACTTTGACAGTGACCCACGAAATTACGATATTTTACTCTAGAAATAGTGGGAGTGAGACCGGGTTGACATGACACACATATGTCACCAAATTAATTTCCTTGTTTCTAACAAGAAGACAAGGCGTGTGTGACTCAAACGTAAGGTGACCAGATTTCTCAGACAAAATCCGGGGACATTTTCAGCTCCGAAGCGTATTTACTTCCAAAACAAGTAATGTTTTTACTTTTGTAAAACTTAAAACGGGGACACTAGACCTAGAGCTGTTCTCATTAGGGGCTGAGCCCCCCCAAGGTCTGATCCTAGACCCACCCCTGCTGCTACTTCATACTCCACTCCACTACACCTCAGAGGGGAATGTTTCAAGATAGAAAGTCCTAATATTTCAAGATAAAAAATCCTAATACTTCAAGATAAAAAGTCCTAATATTTCAAAATAGAAAGTCCTATTAGTCCTAATATTTCAAGATAGAAAGTCCTAATTTTGCAAGATAGAAAGTCCTTATAGTCCTAATATTTCAAGATAGAAAGTCTTAATATTTCAAGATATCATCCAATCCATCCATCTCACACTCGATTTTGTTATCCGGTATCGGGTCGCGGGGGCAGCAGTCCAGTAGGGGACCCCAAACTTCCCTTCCCGAGCCACATCAACCAGCTCCGACTGTGGGATCCCGAGGGTTCCCAGGCCAGGTTGGAGATACATCTCTCACCTGGTCCTGGGTCTTCCGAGGCCTCCTCCCAGCTGGACGTGCCTGGACCACCTCCTAGGGAGGCGCCCAGGAGGCTCCTACCAGATGCCCGAACCACCTCACTGGCCCTTTCGACGCAAAAGGAGCAGCGGGCCTCTACTCGAGCTCCTCTCGGATGGACTGGGCTCTCACCTATCTCTAAGGAGACGCCAGCCACCCCTGAGGAAACCCATTTCGGCCGCTTGTACCCTGGATCTCGTTCTTTTGGTCATGACCCAGCCTTCATGACCATAGTGGAGGGTAGGAACGAAAATTGCCCGGTAGATCGAGAGCGTTGCCTTCTGGCTCAGCTCTTTTTCGTCACAACGGTGCGATTAAACGAAATGTATACCCCACCGGCTGCTCCGATTCTCCGACCAATTCACGCTCCATGGTCCCTCACTGTAAACAACCCCAAGGTACTTAAACTCCTTCACTTGGGGTAAGGACTCAATCCCCACCGAGAAAGGCTCCATCGGTTTCCTGCTGAGAACCGTGGCTCCGATTTAGAGGTGTGCGATCCTCATCCCAGCCGCTTCACATCGGCTGTGAAACCGACTCCAGTGAGTGCTGAAGGTCACAGACCGATGATGCCATCAGGCACACATCATCCGCAAAAAGCAGACGATGAGATCCCGAGCCCAACCGAACTTCCACCCCTCCCCGCCCCGACTACGCCTCGATCCTGTCCAAAATATTACAAACAGGATTGGGACAAAGTGCAGCCTGGCGGAGGCACACCCACCTGGAACGAGTCGACTTACTGCCGAGAACCCGGACCAGCCTCGCTTTGGTAATACAGAGATATGGGGCCCTGAGAAGGGACCCCTACCCCTATTTCCCGCAGCACCTCCCAATTTCTCCCGGGGACCGGTTATACTCCTTCTCCAGATCCACAAAAACACTGTAGACTGGTTGGGCATACTCCCAGGCCCCCTCCAAGTCCTTGCAAGGTAAAGATCTTGT
>NC_045737.1:37115157-37131877 GCF_008692095.1 Etheostoma spectabile | reverse complement strand
CAGCCCCTCCACACCCAGAGCCTTCAGCATTTCTGGACGGATCTCATCAATCCCTGGGCCTTTGCCGCTGTGGAGTTGTTTGACTACCTCAACGACTTCCACCAGGGAAATTGACAACAATCCCCCATCATCCTCCAGCTCTGCCTGTACCACAGAGGGCGTGTCAGCTGGATTTAGGAGTTCCTCAAAGTGCTCCTTCCACCGCGTTTCCAGAACCGTGCCCTATTACCTGCCGGTCAGTTTAAGAAGGTCAGGGGCAATCGGCCCATCCTTACTGTGTATATACAGCTTGAATGATTCCTCGCTTTCCCCTCGCTGAGGTGGCGAACGGTTTTTCCAGAAGCCCTTGGTGGTCCCCAAACCGAAAGTCCTTCTCCCTATCTCCTCCCTAACTTCGTTCCACACCGCGCGTGCTTTGGGACCTCTGTCACAGCATAGTCTTCTGCGACCTTCGGCCCGTCGTAGCCCTTGGCACTGCCGTCCGTCGGTGCCTCCGGGATAACAATGGTATTCGGCCCATGAAAGACCCTTCATTCTCATTCAGGACGGGTTCCCTGGAACCACCCGGTATTCCACCAGGGTGGGTGTCTTGGTTGCCGCGGGGAGTCCCCTTGGAGCAGGCCATAAAACCCTGGGAGACCACGATCATCACCGCGCCAGCAGCTTTTAGCAATTGAAACTTTGAACATAGGTGGTCCCACCGATCCATGTTCATCCCCCCAGCACATCCACAGGTTATGTCCTAAAGCGTCCTGCCGAGTTGTGATTGAGAATAGTGCGCGTTTTGTAGGAGAGGGGTGCCGGACCATCAGACATTCCATTTGTACACCCCGCACTACCCAGTTTGGGCTTACAAGGTCTGTCCAGATCTTTTCTTCCCCCACCCTCCTGACCCCACTCACCACGCAATTGGTGATCAGTTGACACTCTCCCCTCCTCTTCACCCGCCAAGTGGTCCCAAAACATCGTCCTCAGATCAGATGTAACGATTATCAAGGATCGATCAGTGTGACCTTTGGCCATATGGTGGCTTGCTAGTACCAAATTAACGTTATGAGCATCCCTATGAATCGACATAGTTTTTGTAAGGGTAGTCATCCATGAAACTAGCACAAGAAGAGAAGTCCAACAAGCAGAAACCAAAACTCTGGTTAGAGTCAGGACGGCCGATCACTCCCAATCACACCATCTCCAAGTACAATCCCTCTTTCCGGGCGAGCGGGGGATGTCTGTGGAAGTCCCTAGCAGAACTATGGAGTCCCCTACTGTGAGGCCCCAAACAGGACTCCATTCAAGGTCTTCCAAGAAGCCGAATACTCCGACTCTTGTGTGGTGGCGTTGATGCAAACGCACAGTCAGAGTAAATAAAAATTCGGCCCCGTAATGCACCGCGGCATGCGTATGTGGATGACGACCGCGTGCTCGTTTCCAGGGCGGCGGGAGGTTAAACTCAACGGAACGGCACGGAGGCACTCATTGGCCGGGATCTTGTGTCTCACCCACCCCGCACCGGCGCCTCCAAAGGCCCATGAGGTGGCGAGAGACTCCGAGTAGGTACAGGAGTCCAACCCCTTTCCCAGGGATTAACGTGGTCCATGAACCGAGACTGTGTCGTAGAGAGTGGAGCTCCCACGCAGATCTACCGGTCAGGTCGGGTCAGAGCACCATACCGCACAAGGTTCCGAAGTCTCCTTCCAAAACAGCCCCGAGATCTGGTTACAGTTCCATGTCCCCAGAGCCGCCGCTGCCTCCCTTGCTTGTCCGTCGTAACCACCCGACACGCCGGGTTTGGATCCTCCCCACATGTGTGTGGGCCCATGGGAAGGGCTTGAGGAAGGGGTCCCGACTTCATTTTTCGGGCTGTGCCCGACAACTCGTGGCAAACCCGGCCACAGTAGGCCAGACGCGCTGCCGAATCACAGAGGCTAACGCCCGTCTGGCCTAAAGTCTTCAAGACGAGGGGCCGCCGGTCCTGATCGGCCTCCGGGGAGTCTCTCATATCCGATTCCGCTGAATCCTGTGTAACTCAACAGCATTGCAGTTTCGAAGAACACATTGCTATCTGCCTCCTGGCCCCTGAGACCTCTGTGTCCTTTGGAGACCCTACCTGGAGGACACGAGAGAGCTGCGCGCGACAGAACACAGCCTAGGTCATAGGGACCCACAAAACCGACTTCCAACCACGATAAGGTGATGGTGTTCTGAAAAGCATCCCCGTGAAGGACAGAATTGTTCAGCTCCGTCCACATTTCAAGTAAAAAATCCTGAAGTACTTCCAATGATAGAAAGTCCTAATATTTTAAAAGATAAGAAAGTCCTATAATGCAAATAGAAGTCTTAAATTCAAAATAGAAAGTCCTATTAGTCCAATAGTTTCAATCAGGAAAGTCGAGATATTTCAGATAGAAAGACCTGATAGGTCCTCGGGATATTTGCAAGAGTAGAAAGGTCTTAATATTTCAGAATATCCACCATACCCTTTGTTCTGGCTTCTGCAACAAGCTCATTGAATCCGAGGGACCCAAATAAAAAACTATTGAGGTCAAATTTTACCTAGTAGACATTGTAAAAGCAGTATTAACGAATATTGTGCAGGCGGGCAGAGAACAGCTACAAGTGGCAGTTAACATGATAAATTGTCCAGCTTGTATTTACGTATCCATTAAAATGCTTGGTTTGCCTCAGATTAAATATTCTAGGAGAGTGCCTGACAACAATACGGGCTCTAACAGCTCTTAGCAGCTGGGCTGGGCGTCTGGGCTGCTGGAGTGTGCAATTTGTAGGGGTGGTGTACTACGTAGGAAACTGGGACGTTTGGGTCAGTGATTGTTCCGTCGGGTTCTTTCCATGTCCTTTCGAGTCCTGGTCAATCACAGATGTAAAAACGCGGGGACAATTTTCCGGTGAGGAGATCCCGCCGGGGACGAGGTCTCTGTAAGGAGATGCGGGGGGTACGATCTGGGGTCACCCTAGGGAGAAAAACTTATTGAAACATCTCACATTTATGTACCGAACAAAAACTACGCAGAGAAGACATTACAGCGTGCAAGAAATCATTGCAGAACTGTCCTGTACCAAACCATGTCTACATTTCACCATTTGTCCAAAAAAAAAAAAAGAAATGTACCCGTGGCCAAACTTGCCGGGACAGACGTACCCAGCATGCAGTGCAACCTCGTTATTGATAAAATACTTGAAAAGTCCACCAAGAAAGAAGGAAGAACTAGACTGAGGCAGGATGTAAAGATTGCAAGCCACTGAGCGGAGATGTGGATTGTCAATAACTGTTTTTTTTTTGGTTTTTACAATACAGTTAATCCGACCCGGGCCATTAAGGACCAACATTTGGCGGCACCCTAGCCGTTTTTGGTTACGGTGGAGTGGAAATAAAAACGGGCGTCCTAGCGTAATTTTTATCTCCCCAAAACAATTTGGCCTGTTATATTTTTAAAGAACTATTCCCAAATTAAATAGCACTTTTGTTTTCTGCTTTGTCACCCATCTCTCGCAACTAGTCTAGCAAAAAAAGCAAAAGACATTGAAGCTTTATTATTGCAATTCTTTGGGGTCAGAGGTGGCAATCCTGCCAAATCCAAGGGCAATTGTTGGGGGCATCAACCTCCAAACGAAGGCAATGAAATCCTGGAGGGATGACTGCCAAAGGACTGTAGATGAGCCCCAGCGGGTGTTCCACGAGGAAAGGGGGAAGGAAGCAAGCTCTCCTGAGCGCCTTTTTCTGGAGCTTATCCCAAAAGTGTGATGGATACATCGTCAGGACCCATTCAGACAAAGCGGGTCTGATGAAAAGCAGCGACATCGGCGATCGAGGGAAAGAGAGTCATATTATCGTAATAGCGGCTGAGGTACAGTCAGTGTTGCCAACGACTTTTGTCCAATGAAAGTAGTCGAGCAGCGCTCCGCAGCTCCAAAAGATTTAACAGGTAGCAGACGTTAGTCACGCAATAATTAGCACAAAGCGTGATGTGTTCTTCAGCAAGTTAGATAGGAAAACAAGAAATCTTTTAATCTAAATAAATCCAACTCACTACAGGAATTTATTTTTCATTATTATTATTATTTAAGATACCGACTATTTGAAGTACCAAACAAAACTCTACAAGGGAGGAGAACAATCGATAAAGAATTGTCAAAGAAAGCTTGACTCCAAAGGGAGTCGCTTTTGTGAAACGAAGTTGCTAAGGTGGCCCGTGGAAAATTGCTACGTATCGGTGATAAAGTCACAAAGTTAGCATGACTGGTTACAGAGAGTTTCAGCAAACAAATCATACTGGTTAATACTGTAAAAAAGTGGTTGGGTTAAAACACCAGTCCCCTCAGTAGAGCCTACCTACATTGTATCTGTGTTAGCTACTACTCTGAGCCCATTCAGCTTCAGCTTACAGATAGCACACTGAACTATTCCAGATACATTGTTGCAAGTGCATTTCAGATCAAATTTTCACTCACTAGGACCATAACCCACTGGCATAAACATTGTGTTGAAATCTGACATAACGTTGCCGGCAGTGGGCTTATTTGGTTTTAGTTTACCTTTCTCCACTGAGGAAAATCCAGCACATAGATGGACCCTGTAATACTGTTGCCTGAAACAACGTGATTAACGTCCCAGTCTCATTTTAACATACAGTTAAGCACCAAAACAACATGATAGTCACATGTGTCATTTTTGTTTTTAAAAGCTGTATGGCCTCGACCCTCCAACACCACACAGCCACTTACCGGCCAAAGTTTCAAAAACGTACACTTAATGACAAGCGTGGTGGGGGAATCCACGTCTCCTTCACGGGGAGTCAGAGGGAGCATAGCAACCGCAACGTTTAGCTAACGTTAGCTTCTGGTATCTTATCGTGGGGTCGATGAACGTAAATCCCACCACGTCAGGTCCATAGGTGCTGGTTTTCAAATGTAAATATACTGTAGCTGTCCATACTTCAAGGGCCTGCAAGAGTCGAGGCTTTCTCGTTTTTTTTGTCACTCTGCCTTAGACACTGCTCTGTGTATCTGGTTGCCAGGTTTTGCGAGAGTTACTTCCTGTCACATTCCCCGCTGATGATGCCTTCAAGGGAGATAGAGGTGGTCTAAGAAGATTTGCTCTGTGGATTAGTATTAAGACGTCATGACTTGTCTCAAACAACTGGAATGTTCCTAGCATTTTGTTTTTTTGCTTAAACTGTGTGTAAAATGGAGCCTGACGTTAATTCATCATGTTTTTCAGTACAGTATCCCAGGGTACCGTCTATTGCTGGATTTTCCTCAGTGGAGGAAGGTTAATACTGGCAAATAACCCAGCTGACGTGCAACGTTATTGTTTATATTTCAACCTGGTTAGACGTGGTAGTGGTTCCTAGTGATGAAATGGTGAATCTGAGATGCACATTGCAAATGTAGCTGCAAAAATTAGTTTGGGCGGTGTGCGCTGCTAATGTTGTATATAGCATAAACATTGTAGTATTCCTGAGACATTAACACCCTGTTTTTCCTGATTGAAAGTCTGTGTTTTGGGTTCCCCCTTCACCTTCTATTGGGACTGAACTGCGCTGCCCCACTTGAAGCCCTAGGGTTTGTTAAGTGGTTTCTTCAACTCTTTTACAGCACATCAACGTGGGCCCAGCACAGTAATAAATACGTGATACATCTGAATTAATGCATTACTTTTCATAAGCTATATGTATTAATGGTGTCTGTAAGAGCAGCCAGTTGGTTTGTACAGGTTCCTCCCTGATATTGTATGTTTCCCCTTCTATGTTTTTAGTAAAGATCTAAAAAAAAAAAAAAACGGTTAATGAACAGTTGCTATATAAAAATAAACCTTAACTTTTTGAAAAAAACTAACAAATAAAGCCCAGAGAAAAACTGAGTAAACAATTTTGTAATAATTTTCATTCATAGACTCATTTTTTGGGTCAGTTACGCACACCGAACACACAGTCATTCAACAATTGTTTTCCTTACAAACTAACCACCCTCACACTAAAACTTAAATCTTGCACATATACACACACACACACACACACTCAGTGCGGGTGTTGAAGAGGGTTTACCTGTGCCTTATAATCAGTGCTCAACGTGCCTCCAGTGTGTTATATAGGGCAGTGATCTGCTAGTCAATCTCCGACAATGCCTGAGCTCACGACTATGCGTATGTTTTCGCCCATTCCTGTTGCCACTCACCTGGCTAACGCTACCTTTACCTAGCCCTCTGCTCCCCAGTCCCCACCACAGCAGGCGTGTACACACACTTGCACATGTGTAAGTCTTGGCAAAAGAATTACCACATACCGGACGCATATGTTCTATTCCCACTGTGAGTTTTTTTGGGATGTAGGATATAATCGAGGGAATAGCGGAGTATAAACATTTAAAACAAGCAGATTAAAAGCAGATTATCATCCGTATCCTCCCAAATCTAGAGGACACACCTCCTTTGCTGAAATGTTTCGGCCTTTTGGTGATACCATGTGTATCGTACTCCACACCGTTCTACAAATCCTAAGCCCCACATCCTTTTTAGGATGTAGTTTTCCGGTCTCAGAAGGGGTTTTTTCAGCAATGAGGACTTTGAAGCAGCCTTTGCACTCGGTACCCCTTGGCTCTGAAGGGCCTTACTGGAAATAGCAGCACGATCCGACCCACCATCTGATGTTCTCATGCAGCACTGGTCCTGCAGACAGAGAGGACCCTGATGAATAAATATGAAGAAACCTGCACCTCTGCTGTCCTCTCTCCTTCCCATTCTCCATAGGGTTCTACTGAAAGAAGGAAAACAATTGCAGATTTTTCAAAAATCCTCTGGGGCTATTTCCTTTGTCCATGGCTGGGTTGTGTTTGTATTTGTGCGTCTCACTCGCGTCTCTTTTGTGTGCCATCTGAATGCGTGGCATACACATTAGTTGTAGAGGCCTGTGTGGTGTGTGGGTGTGTGTTTGTGTCGGCACTGTTAGGAGTGTTGCAGTACTTTTTGACAGACCCTCCAGTAGCATGTATTTGCGAATCTTTTGTTATATTCTCCATCTTCCTATTCAGCGCTGCAGGTAATCCCACCTCAGTGCCGCTCAAGTGCTGCTGTCCTTGAATGAAGGGACACAACAAAAAAGGCTCTTAAAGACTAATGTTTAAATGGGTGACAGGTCATCACGGTCTGGCATGCTGAACATTATAGGAGCATGTGATACACTGACCATTAAAAAAAGATCATAATTATGAAATTCTTTTTCCCACTATACATAAGTGAGAGCCCAATAGGCGCACTAATTGTATAAGTGCACAATAACCAACTGGATAGTTTTGAACTGATGTTGCCATATGATTCACTAATTTAAGGGAATAATTAAAATAAAATGTGACTTAAAATGTTCATAGGGTAAATTGTTTGGAGGTTTTTTGTTCCAAACAAATATATTTTTCTTTTATTCACAGTCCTGCCAAGGGCGGCTCCAATTAGTCTTGTAATTTTTAATTTTTTTTTTTTTTCAAAATTAAAAGCCTAACATAATCCACCTATTATAGCAAAGTAAATTCCCCACTGATTAGATGCTGTAATGGCCCATAGTTCAGGTAGCTCCACAGATAGATTCATCCTTAGGATCCCCGGGCCCGCATGTGTTTACATTAAACGTGATTCATAGCTTAGGTATTCCATACAACTCAGAATGGTATGCAAAGGCGTTAGGGGGCCACCCTACATGTTTATATTAGACCCAGTTTAAATAAGCAACTTCATTGTATAAATATACGGTATGTTGTTGTTTTTTCCAGCACTGTTCCCTTGGATCAGGGAGCTCCAAATCCATGGGGTAACTGACGCCATGGTCCCGCCACCGTTCTGCGGGTGCCATGTTCATCTGATACGTTCCTGCTACGGCCTTGCTACGCCCTGCCAAACGTCCGCGTGTGCCTGTAATCCCGCCCAGTGCCCTGCTATGGCCATGAACTACTACAACGAACTGCTACAAACTACTATTTTTTTTTCTATTTTGTATTTTTCCACTAACCCCAACCGCCCGCAGACACCCCGCCTACCAAGAGCTGGGCCTTGGGCTGGGCTGGGGTCTGGTCTTTCTGAGGTTTCTGCCGAAACGGCAGTTTTTTCTCTCGCCACTGTCGCACGGTTGCTTTGCTCTGGGAAACTATCTAGACTGTTGGGATCCTTGCAATTCTGAGTGTGGTCTAGACCTGATCTTTACAGTGTCTTTGAGAATCAGCTCTCGTTATGGACATACTAAAAATACTATTTAAAAAATAATACTATAAATTGAATCTAATTGAAGTGAATTGTATGTAGTAGGGGTCCCTGAATCCGTCTCTCTTTCAGTAAAGGGGGAGGGGGGGTCCCCTTGATTTAAAAACGTTAAGAACCCCTGATGTAGTAATTAACTTCATTTATCGGGGTACCTTTCAACGACAAGAGGGGTCAACAAAAGGGCTTTAAATTAAAGACAAATCAAAATGACAATTCAAAACCCTATGGCTAATTAATGCTTGTCTAAAAAGGGAAAGTGTCGAGCCTTGGAGCCACCACAGTAAAAGCACATCACCTCGTTTTTTTTAAACGTATCTGGGACAGTTTAAAAGGTCTTGGGCTTGATACCGTCAGCGAGCGACCAGATCGATTGTGTGGCAATCGATTCCTGATTATAGAGCTTGATCATGCAAGCTCTATAGGTGGTTTGTGCGTGGGACCAGAACACAGAGATACAACGGCAGGATAACGTAAAGCGGTTTATTGATATAGTGTTGTAGATCCCAAGGGAACAGATGACAGGTTTGAGGGATGGTGTAAGGGCAGAGCTGGAGGTTCTGTTTGGATAGTCAGATAAGGACAAGGTGAGCACAAGAGACAAACACGCGATCCCTAAACAGGAGTACGTAAACTGAGAGCCACGTTACCACACCTGATCCAACTGCGCTGACGATGTGGGTAGCCCGGTCTTTAAGTGAGATGAATGGGAACAGCTTAGTCGGAGAATGACAGGTTATTGATACCACGCCCCCCCCCCCCCCCCCCCAGGCATGAACACGCCTTCACAGCCAGCCAGAGAGACACAGCGACACAGAGGAGAAGTAGTTCAAAGGGTTGAGGGAGACAGCATACCACCCAATAGGTAATGATCCAATTTTAAAATGACCTAACCTAATTGGGGAGCAACAAAGACCTTAAAACAGATACTGTTGCGATCTCCTGCTGGTTTAGACAAAACTGGCTGCATTTGTCTGTAGATAGGATTTGTCATCATGGATGTCTAGACAGCCAACCACAATACTTCATTCTGATAGTTTGTGCACTTGTCAATTAGAATATATATATATATCATATATCTATAATATATATAACAATCTATAAAAATATAAGAATTTCTGAAAGTGCACCTGGTATGTTTAGTATTTTTTGGCAAATGTAAGGTCCGTTCCAATAAGTTAAAGAGGTTTTGTATTGCAAACTGACCGTTGCTTTCTCCTGGTTGCTGCAGTTCTTCATTCCTCCTCTCAGCAATATTATTAGATTAATTATAGGGCTGATGCACTTCCTGGGCATGTGTTCATGTGATAGGAAAGAGGTGTGGGTGGGGATCCATCATGGTCACAATTTTAACCTCGCTCGGACTCTCAGCCAGTCTATGGTGAAAAGGAAGGCGGCAGACACGAGTGCGTTACAGGATGAAGAGCAACGGAGAGGGAACAAAGTAGGGCTGCACCCAAACATTATTTTTCCCATTGGATTAATCTGTCTATTATTTTCTTATAAGTGATTATTTGGTCTTTAATACTGTAAAGAAAAGGGAAAAATGTCAAACAGTGTTATAAATATTCACATTTAGAGTTAAATCAGATAATTCTTTAGTTGTCTTCCCTGTCCAAAATTTATTGACGTCCCGATTGTCAACACTATTGGCTCTTTTTTGTTCCCTGTTGTCAATTTTTTTTGACATTTTCAACACTACGTAACACCACACAGGTGCTCCCCCCCTCGTGTCCTGGATTGGTGAATACCTGACTGGTCAGACCACAGTACGTTCGCTGCAACACTGTCTGTCATACAGAGGTGGTCGCACACCGGGGCCCACAGGGTACTGTCCCTCTCTCCCCTTCCTCTTCACCATCTACACACAGACTCAACTACCACACAGAGTCCTGTGCCACTTCAGAAGTTTTTTCTGATGCTCTGCTGGGTTGATGACCCCAACCCGCCCTCAGCACCGCCTACAAGAGCTGGTCTACCGAGTTTGCTGCCTAAAAGGAAGTTTTTCCTTGCCACTGTCGCACTGTTTGCTTGTCTGATGAAACCACTAGAACTGTTGTCCTTGTAATTCTGGAGTGTGGTCTATCTGTAAGTGTCTCTTGAGATAACTCGTGTTATGAATTGAGTACTATAATAAAATTGAATTGAATTGATTCTGCCTAAATTGATGTATCAGCGAGGGGGGACGGGCTTTTGGAGACAGCTGTGTGGGGGATTTGTCACATTTGTTGCGTGAGCAGAACCATCCACAGCTCAACGTGACAAAGACCAAGCGCTGGTGGTGATCTAGAGAAGCCGCACAGTAGTGAGCCCTGTTTTCCATCCAGGGGTCAGTGGTGACATTGTAGAGGACTACAATACCTGGAAGTGCACTTAGACATAGACTGGACTGGGCCAAGAACACATCAAGCCCCATCGACAGGAAAGGGCCAAAGCCACTCTATTTTCTGAGGGCTTGAGGTCCTTCAACATCTTCAGGCATGCTGAGGATGTTTATGACAGTCTGTTGGTTGGCCAGTACTTCCTCTTGCGGTTGCATTCTGGGGCAGCGGCTGAGGGAGGTGACCCGCAAAAAGACTCACCAAACTGATCCGCAAGGCCATTGACGTCGTGGGGTTGATCTGGACTCTGTTGGTGGTGTCAGAGCGGAGGACGTGTCTAAAACTCCTGCTCATCTTGGACATGTCTCGCACAGCCACTCCATGGCTTGTTTTGCTCCACTCACAGGAACACTTTCAGTGATAGACTCAATTCTCCTCCACATGCACCACAGAGGCCACAGTGAAGTCATTCCTACCTTTGGCCATCAACTTTATAACTCCTATAACAAGAAAAAAAGCACAGGCAGGCTTTGGAACCCTATGTGGTTTTCGCTAAGGTTCCTCTCCTCCCTCCCTCTAAAGGTTGGGTTTGCTACAGCCTAAACCGTAACATGGTGGCGACGCCCATTTTCAGGACTTGTCCGAAAGTCCGCAAAGACCCTCACAAACAATTACCCACTTCTACCACTAGGTGGCGCTATAGCAAGAAAAAACACGTTTAGGGCCCGTAACCTCCCACACCGTCCTCGAAATTTAAAAAACCTTACATCCCCGGCGTTCCCTGGATCCTCTGAATCTCTGAAAGCCCGCCCACTTCCGCCTATACTTTAGCGTGAAAAATCGCGATACGTGCCAATGGATCAGCACGAAACTTGGCACATAGCATCTCCACTCCAGACCACCTGACAAAAAGTTGTTTAAAGATTTTTTTATAGAAAAAAAATGGCCTATTACGCACAAACAAATTTTTGTAGCTAGCTATGAAAACATTGTCCCTTCATCATATCTCGGCCAAGATATTGGCTATCAAAGCCAAACTTTACAGTATCCGTTGGGTATGACCTTTGAGCTCTAAAACCAAAACTGACAAACATTGGGCCACTAGGGGGGCTCGTAACTACAAAAAAAGTGTATTTCTTAATGAACCCCCGCTCCTCCGAATTTTACCAAATTTGGATGGGATAGCAATCTAGCCCACTCCTGAGGCGGTCCCTCCCATGCGGGCATTGATTGGTGGCGCTCCCCGGGCCGCTGGGGACGACCGCGCGGGGAGCTTTGACCTTCTGCGTTGAACTGCGTGCAGTTCTCGTATTATTATTATTTTACCATTTCACACCATTGCACTTCCTTATTAGGTGTAATATTTAAATAATGTTATAGGGAAAATTCCGTTATGTAAATAAACCGTACATTAGCCACACTCCTTAGATTCTTATTTCTTTATTTGTATTTCAACTCAACGTCTGATATTATAATATTTGTGCAACTGCAACACAGAGTTTTCCTCCCTTTGGGGAGCAATAAAGTATTTGTGATTCTGATTCTGAATTATAAATCAAATCCAAGTTTGAGTTAGAAAAGCAGAAATTTGGGAATTTTTTAGGCTATAAATTAAAGGAAGTAGGCTGATACTAATCACAAACTAGAATATGGTCAACGTTTACTCAATACTATATTTCAAACCACTTCATTTGGTTTTCAATGCTATAAATTGAATAAACCCCCCCAATTAAAAGTAGAAACTATAGATTTGTACTTGCCAAAGAGCGTTGTGTGGAATCATGCATGTTATTTTTGGGGTAGTTAAAAAGAAACATTGATATTAATAAAAACGGGTAAATTTGACCTGAGACACATGATTCTAATCGAAATTGACTCAATGGATTTTGCAATACTAAAAACTTGGTTCTGTTAATACTACAATAAGAGACAGAGAAGAACAAACAATTACACACAAAACTACGGGCTCGCTCAAAATCACCAATATGTTAAAACGCAATTGTCAAGTTTTGTGGAACACATTAGAATTTAACTAGTTTTTGCCTTGCCAGGACCTTCCTGCACAGTCGCTGTGGAGGAGGGTCTGGCTAGTCCACAAGCACTCTGGGATGGTAGAAAAACTCTCTGGTTTATCTCATTTCTTAACACCAATCACAAGTGTCTTGTTGGGCTGCCGCAATGCTTGATTGAGCCACTGTAAAAAACGCTCGGAAGGAACTGTTTTGGGGGGACTGTGTACGTTTCCAGGTTGTTTTAGTCGTCAACAAAACTCAATTGGACAGATAGTCTAGCTACTGTCTGGATTTACCCTGCAAGATCTAGGACCCAGTAACCATAGGTCCCATGATCCAACCGGAGGTTAGAAACTCCACATAGAGAAAGAGGAATGGGGAGACGGACATCCTGCCAATCGAAGACATCCTGCGGAATTCCCCGCGACAACGGACCAATCCCAGAATGGAACGTCATAGATATAGAATCTAAAATGAACTATAGCCAAAGAAAAATCTGAAATGGATGAAATGAAATAATCAACGCTATTTGAGTTTTTTACTATTCAACACAGTTGTAGTTACTTTAAAAAACATGTGTTTAATAGTCCTATACTCCTTAAGTCTCATATCTTGTGTATTTCGGTCAAAAATGTATTTTCCCTTTGTTCTAACAAATGTGGTTATCAAAGATTGATTTTATTATTTAAAGATTATTATAAGAGATGGCTGAAACCACAATGAAAACAGGATCTTCACTACATTGTCACCACACACCACATGGACATTACTGAGCCACTGCTGACACATCTCACAATTACATTGTTTATTAACTGCGTAGTCCCTTTTTGCGTAATGAACTTATTATTTGTATTCCGCTGTTCAATTTCGTCCCCAAGCCAGGTTATACAGAAAATATCACTTTTAACTGGTGATTTTTTTATGTTTTCCAAATTAAATTGAGTGATAAAAACTGAGTCAGGGGTAGCGTCCAAAGTCCACAGCTTGATTCTCATCCATTTGCACAGTTCTTGCAATCATTTTCCACTAGTACAAAATGTAATAAAGCAGTTCCACTCACATTTGTACTGATGAAATCTCCCAGACTATTTTAAATAGACAAAACTCACCACATCATAGCTACACTCCCGTCCATGTCCCTTTAACTCGATGTTTCTGTCCTTATGGATTTTATTCACCCTTCCATTTGGTCCCACGCTGAGAGAAGCTTGATGAACATCAAGATAGATGGAGCCTCCTACATGCACATATCCAAATGTTTTCATTAAAAGACAAACAAAAACAATGCCAAAAGTATTGTGCATGTGAACAAAATAAACATTAGCATTGAATTACTGGAGCCAACTGTAACACAAAACCTCAAATGCAAAAAGATAAATCTGTTGCTTCTCCGCACTGCTTTGTTTCGAACGTACAAGTACAAAACAATGCACTGTTTAAAAGGTAACATAGCCCCAGGTTTGTTTTTTGTGTCGACTGTATTTGACATTGCCGCTGCATCTTGGTCTGGAAACCTGGCCATTTTTAATTCTCCTGCTTCAAGTCAAATTTTGTGGGACCCATCACAAACTGTCTTATCTACCTGGCGCGCTAATGGCGGGTTTAACACATGACGAGAGAGAACTACCGCAGCCTTCTTGTCCATTCAGCATCAACGGCGCCACGAACGCCACCCCGAATTCACAACACCCGTTGATGGCGTTGTTGCTGCTACATCCCCCAGATCATTGTCGTATTTGTTGAAGGACTATCCAATTGCTACAGATTCATTTGAACTATGTCCTGTTCATCACCGCCTCTTGTGCCAGAGGAAATACGAGCATACTCCCCAGACCTATGTTTCAACTCCAGACCTATTGAGCTGGCTTGTCTGGTGATAGCAGACCTAACCCCCAATCAGGTTAGTGTCCAATTGTGAGGGTGGAGCGTGTCCCAACACTATTTAGTACAGTTGAACAATAGGTGGCAATAGGTAAATGCCACATAATATTCCACAATTTTTTCAAATATGACATATTCCTAATTTTTATACAGTTCATGTAACAGCATAATTTCTTGAGGATATTCTGAATAAGACTTGTTGTTCAAATTTAGCAGTTTCTCAATTTTCAGATTTAGAACCCTTCTGTGGCCATGATACACAGAGCCCACTATGAGAGGTGATTGCGACTGGCGTTTAGGCAAACTCCTTTTCCATCTATTCTCAACAGAACGTGCCTGTCATATCAGGGAGTGAGCTCTGGAATAGTATTCCACTATCAGTGAGTGAACGCACAGGTCTTCCTATTGTTTTAGGAGTCTTTAATGTGGCTGAGTACACCCAAACTTGTTGATCAGGTTAGAGTGCAATTTTCATATATCAGAACTTGAAACAGAGTTACTGCCATTAGCAAAATGTGGGTCCGTTGAAATATGGGTGTGTTATTGTGTCATTGCAATACAGGTTAGGACAGGCAATGTACAAAAAATTGTGGTTTGGTGTAATATAGTCTAATGTTTTTTGTTTGTCTCTATATGTCTTTTGTCCCATTCTTCTGTTAACATGTCTGTTTCTGACATGATGTGATCACTGTCTGTCCTTGTTTCTCGTAGATAGCCTGTGTATAGTGTTTTGTATGCATTTATTATTTTTTGTGTACCATCAACCTTGCCAGGTTCGCAGATGGACATTCTCCTAAGGCTACATTCGGCAGATGACATTTGTGAAAATGTTCATTAATATGTATTGTCCCCTTTTGTTTTTTCCGCAATAAATAAAAACATTCAAACTTGTGTCCTCAATCCTTTTGCAACAGTTTCCATCGGTCACTTAAGGCCTCTTCTCGTGTTTTCATGAATGTTTTTGTACCGTTTTTGTCCATTTAGCAGATGGATTGGTTCAACTAGCTTTAACAAGAGCCCCGATAGCCACATGTTTCGGTTACATCCATGCTGGCCTTCACAGTTAGCTACTGTACTGCTGGTTGGCGAGAAACCACCCCCTCATACTTTGCCTTGCCTGGTGCCCGACTTTACTGTTTCTACCTGTCAACACTTGGATGAGGGGTTGATTTTCGGCCCTCTTGCTAGCTAAGGCTATGGTCAGTTCTATGCGTTGCTATAGTTGTTGTCCAAACAGTCTTCAAAATCTGGCTAGGTCCACACAACATCCACACCGCAGACAAAAGTGCGCTAGTTGTCTTGGCATTTCTTTAAACCAATCACAATTTTCCATGGGCACGTTGCTGCGCAAAAAATAGCTCCAGCAGCAATCTTGTTTTATGGTGAAAATGTATACGTTAAAGGGTTCTGAGCCACAGAAAACTCGATTGTACAGATAGTTCTAGCTAGTTTAGAGATCTGAGCAGCAGTTGACGCATAGTCCCTCATAAAAAGTTATAATTCCAACACAACTACAGCAGAAGGTGGAATAGCCCGGCTGAAAATGTGAATATCCAATTGGAGATTTCCCCCCGCAGCCCACCGGAGTCAATCCCGAAATGAAACATTGTCGATATAAGTAACTTTACAAAACCAACCACCAGCCACTATTTTTTGATGTCCCAAACATCGGCAACAGCACCGTGCTTTTCAAGATGGTGATCCAAGGATTAAAGCGTAGGAAGTGCCGCCAATGGTGTGAAAGAAAATCCCTTTTTTGCACTGCATGTAAAAAGGAATATTAGTGGAATATTCACTATATAGCATTCGCCATAGATTTTCAAAAGTACTTTTTGCTAGTTTATAACGACCTAATGGTTAGGTCCAAAATACATTTCTTCTGATTCTGCTACTACACTATTATCCCCCAACTCTCATTTTCTGGACAGGTCTGCTTTCTGGTCCCCAGAGTCAGACTAAACAGGGGACGCGCTTTCAGTTTTTCTATGCTCCTCATATTACTTCTCAATTCATTTTATTTATAGTATCATTCCAGAACAAGAGTTTCTCAAGACACTTTACAGATAGACCCCCTCCAGAAATTTACAAGGACCAACCGTTCTAGTAGTTTCCTCCAGAGCAGCAACGTGCTACGGGCGAGGAACAAACTTCCGCTTTTAAGGCAGAAACTCTCGGTCAGACCCAGGCCTCTTGGTAGGCGTTGTCTGAACGGGCCATTTGGGGTTAGAATGAAGATGGCCAATAAAAAA
>NC_045737.1:37114975-37115132 GCF_008692095.1 Etheostoma spectabile | reverse complement strand
GCCTCCGGAGTCCTCCGGGATAACATATCCCGGAAAGACTCCTTCTTCAGTCGGACGGGTTCCCTGACCACCCGTGTCCACCAGGGTGTTCGTGGGTTCCCGCCCCTTGAGGCACCTAAAACCCTAAGACCACAGCTCACCGCCGCAGCTTTAGCAA
>NC_045737.1:37113749-37114938 GCF_008692095.1 Etheostoma spectabile | reverse complement strand
CCCAGCCTCCACAGGGATGTCCGAAAAGCTCCGCCGGAGGTGTGAGTTGAAAGTCCGTTGGAAAGGGGCCACCTCCAGACATTCCCAGTTTACCCGCACTACCCGTTTGGGCTTACCAGGTCTGTCCCAGAGTCTTCCCCACCCCCGACCCACTCACCACCAGATGGTGATCATTTGACAGCTCTGCCCCTCTCTTCACCCAAGTCCAAAACATACGCCTCAGATCAGATGAAACGATTATAAAATCATCATTGACCTTTGGCCTAGGTGCTCTAGTACCAAGTACACTTATAGCATCCCTATGTCGAACATGGTGTTTTGTGATGGACAATCCTGACTAGCACAGAAGTCCACCAACAGACAACCACTCTGGTTTAGATCAGGGAGGCCGTTCCTCCCAATCACCCTCTCCAAGTATCTCCATCATTGCCCACGTGTGCATTGAAGTCCCCTAGCAGAACTATGGAGTCCCCTACTGGAGCCCCATACAGGACTCCATTCAAGGTCTCCAAGAAGGCCGAATACTCCGAACTCTTGTTGGTGCTTATGCACAAACAACAGTCAGAGTTTTCCCCTACACCCGCAGGATGGAGGCGACCCTCTCGTCCACCGGGGTAAACTCCAACGCAGCGGCACTCAGCCGGGGACTTGTGAGTATCCCCCACACCCGCCCCGCCCTCACACATGGGCAACTCCGGAGTAGGCACGAGTCCAACCCCTGTCCAGGAGTACGGTTCCAGAACCGAGACTGTGCGTAGGTGAGCCCCCACCAATCTACCTGGTAGCGCTCCACCTCCCGCACAAGTTCCGGCTCCTTCCCCCACGAAGAGGGACATTCCATGTCCCCAGAGCCAGCCTCTGCCGCCCGGTTCTGGTCCGTCGAACCCCGACCCCTTTGGATCCTCCCACAGGTGTGGGCCCATGGGCTGGAGGGAGGTGCCACGTTGCTTTTTCGGGCTGTGCCCGACCGGCTCCGTGGCAAACCCGGCCACCAGCCTCGCTCACGAGCTAACCGCTTGGGCCTGGCTCCAACGGGGCCCCCGGCTTCCTCCGGTCGGTGGTCCTCTATCCCTTCCTTGCTCAACCATTGAAGTCTTCGAACCATTCTGTCTGGCCCCTCCCCTGAGACCTCTTTGCCTTGGGAGACCCTACCTGGAGCACAAAGCTCCAGACAACACAGCCCTTAGGT
>NC_045737.1:37107993-37113739 GCF_008692095.1 Etheostoma spectabile | reverse complement strand
ACACAAACCTCTCCACCACGATAAGGTGATGGTTCCTGGAGAAGCATCCCCGGAGACATTTTCAGCTCCGTCCTAATATTTCAAGATAAAAAATCCTAATACTTCAAGATAAAAAGTCCTAATATTTTAAGATAAAAAGTCCTAATATTTCAAGATAGAAAGTCTTAATATTTCAAAATAGAAAGTCCTATTAGTCCTAATATTTCAATACAGAAAGTCCTAATATTTCAAGATAGAAAGACCTTATAGTCCTAATATTTCAAGATAGAAAGTCTTAATATTTCAAGATATCCATCCATCCATTGTTTCTGCAACAGCTCATTGAGAATCAGACACAATAAAAACTATTGAGGTCATATTTTCCTTTGACATTGATGCAGTATTAAACGAGATTGCTGCAGTCGGCAGAAACAAGCTACAATGGCAGTTAACAGGATAATTGTCCAGCTTGTATTTACGTTCATAAAAGTGCTTGTTTTGCCTCAGATTAATATTCTAAGTGTCTGACAAAATACGGCTTCTAAAACAGCTCTGAGCACTGCTGGCTCTGGCTGTCTGGAGTGTGCATGTGTAGGGTGTGTGACTATCGGCTACGTTTTGTCAGTATTTTCTTTCTTTCATTCCAATTTCGGGTCTGTCAGTCACAGTGAAAACCGGGGACATTTCCGGGTAGAGATCCAGCCGGGGACAGGTCGCTGAAATCGGGGACATCTGGTCACCCTACTGAAACGTCTCACATTTACCAACAAAACGTACTGCGAGAGAGAAAATTACAGCGTGCAGAACATTTCAGACTGTCCTGCCAACCTGTATACATTTAAACATCAATGTACACTCACGTTGACACAACTCACACGCATGCATGCAACACTCGTTATTGTAAGTGCTATGAAAAGTCCAGCCAAGGAAAGAAAACTAACTAACAATGTAAAGATTGACAAGCCACTGACAGATGTGTTCAATACGTTTTTTTTTTGTTTTTACATACATTAAATCCACCAGCCATTAAACCAACATTTGCAGCACCCTTAGCCTTTTTGGTTACTAGGAGGAAAACTCAGCCTAGCGTAATTTTATTCTCCCCAAAACAAGTTTCCTTTATATTTTTAAAGAACTATTCCAAATTAAATAGCAACTTTGTTTCTGCTTTTGTCACCATCTCTCGCAACTTCATAGCAAAAAAAAATACAAAAGACATTGTAACTTTTATTGCAATCTTTTTCAGAGGCTCCTGCAAAATCAGGCATTTTGGGCAGCAACCATCTCAAAAGAAGGCAATGAAATCCTGGAGGGACTGGACAAGGCTGTAGATGATCCCCAGCGGTGTTCACGCAACTCTCCGCCCTTTTCTTGAGCTTTTCCCAAAAGTGTGATGGATACAATCTCAGGACACACATTCAGACAAACAGGTGATGAAATAGCAGCGACAGCCGATCAGTCATATGATCGTAATAGCGGCAGTTACAGTCAGTGTTGCCAACACTTTTCCAATGAAAGTAGCTAGCATCAGCTCCAAAAGTTGTTAAAAGTAGCAAGACGTTATTACGCAATAATTAGCACAAAGCTTAATGGTTCTTTCAGCAAGGTAGATAGAAAGAAAGAAATCTTTAGCCAAATAATCTCAAACTCACTACAGGAATTTATTTTAAATTATTATTATTATTTAAGTAGCCGATATTTGAAGTAAAAACAAAACTCTACAAAGGGAGGGAGAACAATCGATAAAGAATTGTCAAAGAAAGCTGGACGCCAAGGGAGTCGCTTTTGTGAAAAGAAAGTTGCTAAGGTGGCCTGAAAAGTTGCTACATCTGGTGATAAAGTCACAAAGTTAGCATGACTGGTTACAGGAGAGTTCAGCAAACAAAATCAGACTGGTTAAGACTGGAAAAAAGATGGTTTGGGTTAAAACACCAGTCCCCTCAAGTAGTAGCCTACCTAGCATTATCTGTGTTAGCCTACTACTCTGAGCCCATTCAGCTTCAGCTTACAGATAGCACACTGAACTTATTCCAGATACATTTTGCAAAGTGCATTTCAGATCACATTTTCACTCACTAGGACCACTACCACTGTCATAAACATTGTGTTGAAATATGAACAATAACGTTGCCGTCAGTGGGCTTATTTGTGTTAGTTAACCTTTCCTCCACTGAGGAAAATCCAGCAAATAGATGGTACCCTGGAATACTGTTGCCTGAAACAACGTGATTAACGTCACAGCTCATTTTACATACAGTTAAGCAACAAAACAAAATGCATAGTAAACATGTGTCATTTTGTTTTTAAGCGGTATGCCTACCCCTCCAAACACACACACACACTTACCAGGACAAAGTTTTAAACCGTAACGTAATGACAGCGTGGTGGGGGGAATCCAGCGTCTCCTGCAGCGGGGAGTCAGAGGGAGCATAGCAACCGCTAACGTTAGCTAACGTTAGCTTCTTATCTTATCTGGGGTCGGATGAACAGTAAATCCAACCAAGTCAGTGTCCATAATGCTGTTTTCAAATGTAAATATACTGTAGCTGTCATACTTCAAAGGGACTGCAAGAGGCGAGGCTTTCGTCGTTTTTTGTCACTCTGCCTTAGAAACTACTTGCTCTGTTTATCTGGTTGCCATGGTTTTGCGAAAGATGACTTCCTGTCACATTTCCCGCTGATGATCCTTAAAGGGGAGAGGAGAGTGGCTAGAGAAGATTGCTCTGTGGAGTTGAGTAATTAAGACTTCATGACTTTTCTCAAACAACTGAATGTTCACTATGCATTTTGTTTTGTTGCTTAACTGTGTGTAAAATGAGCCGTGACGTTAATTCAGGTTTTTTCAGGTAACAGTATCCCAGGGTACCGTCTATTTGCTGGATTTTCCTCAGTGGAGGAAAGGTTAACTAATGCAAATAAGCCCACTGACGGCAACGTTATTGTTTATATTTCAACACAATGTTTATGACAGTGGTAGTGGTCCTAGTGAGTGAAAATGTGATCTGAGATGCACATTGCAAAATGTATCTGGCAAAAATAGTTTGGCGGTGTGCCGCTGCTAAATGTTGTATATAGCAGAAACATTGTAGTATTCCTGAGACATTAACACCTGTTTCCTGAGTGAAAGTCTTGTGTTTTCCCCTCACCTTCTATTGGGACATGAACTGCGCTGCCCCACTTGAAAGCCCTAGGTTTTTAAGTGGTTCTTCAAACTCTTTTACAGCAGCAGTCAACGTGGGCCACACAGTAATAAATACGTGGAATACATCTGAATTAAATGCATTACTTTTCATAGCTATATGTATGAATGGTTCTGTAGAGCAGCCAGGTTGGTTTGTACAGGTTCACTCCCTGATATTGTATGTTTCCCCTTCTATGTTTTTAGTAAAAAGATCTAAAAAAAAAAAAAAAACGTTAATGAACATTTGCCTATCTTAAAATAAACCTGTAACTTTTGAAAAAAACTAAACAAATAAAGCACAGAGAAAATGAGGTAAACACATTTGTAATAATTTTCAATTCAGTCATTTTGTGGGTCAGTACGCACACCGATACACACAGTCATGCAACAATTGTTTTCTTACAAACTAACCACACCCACACTAAAATCTTAAATCTTGCACATATACACACACACACACACACACGTCATTGCAGAGGTGTTGAGAGGGTTGACCTGTGGCCTTATAATCAGTGCTCAACGTGCTCCAGTGTGTTATATAAGGGAGCAGTGAGTGCTAGTCAGATCCTCCTACAGATGCCTGAGCAGTCACGACTATTGCGTATGTTCGCCATTCATCCACTCAGCCTGGCTAACGCTACCTTTACCTTAGCCTCTGCTCCCCAGTCCCACACAACAGCAGGCGTGTACACACACTTGCACATGTGTAGTTTGGCAAAAGAATCTACACACATACCGGACGCATATGTTCATTCCCACGTGTGAGTTTGGGATGGAGGATATTAAGCAGAGGGGGAATAGCGGAGTAGAAATTTAGAAAAGAGGCAGATCTAAAAGCAGATTACTCATCCGTATCCTCCCAAATTCTAGAGGACAAACACCTACTGTGCTAAATGTTTCTGCTTTGTGATATCCATGATGTGATCGACTCCAGCACCGTTCTACAAATCCCTGAAGCCCCACATCCTTTTAGGATGTAGTTTTCCGGTCTTAAGGAAGGGGTTGTTTCACAATAGACTTGAAGCAGCCTTTGGGACCTCGGTACCTCGGGCTCTGAGGGCCTGTAGCTGAGAATAGCAGGCAGATCCTACCCACCATCTGATGTTCTCATGCAGCACTGTCTGCAGGGACAGAGATGAACCCTGATGAATAAATATGAAGATAACCTGCACCTCTGCTGCACTCTCTCTCTTCCCATTCTCCATATGGTTCTACTGAAGAGAAGGAAAACAAATTGCAGATTTTTCAAAAGAAGCCTCTGGGCTATTTCATTTGTCCATGTGCTGGTTTGTGTGTGTATGTGTGCGTCTAACTCTCTCTCTTTGTGTGCCATCTGAATGCGTGCATACACATTAGTGTGTAGAGGCTGTGTGTGTGTGTGTGTGTGTGTGTGTGGGCGGCACTGTGTAGGAGTGTGCAGTAGCTTTTTGACAGACCCTCCAGTAGCATGTATTTGCGAATCTTTTGTTATATTCTCCATCTCCTATTCAGCGCTGCAGTAATCACACCTAGCAGTGCCGCTCAAGTGCTGCTGTCCTTGAATGAAGGGAAAACAACAAAAAAAGGCTCTTTAAAGACTAATGTTGACAGGTCATCACGGCTGAATGCTGACAGTATAGGAGCAGTTTGTATACACTGACCATTAAAAAAAAGATCATAATTATGAAGTCTTTTTCCACTATAAATAAGTGAAGCCCAATAGGGCTGCACTAATTTATAAGTGAAAATAACCAACTGGATAGTTTTGACTGATGTTGCCATAGGATTCACGATAATTTAAGGAATAATCATTAAAATAAAATGTGAATTAAAAATGTTCATAGTGTAAATTGTTTGGAGGTTTTTGTGCCAAACAAAGATATTTTCTTTAGTCACAGTCAATGCAAGGGCGGCTCCAAATTATTCTTGTAATTTTTAATTTTTTTTTTTCAAAAATTAAAAAGCCTTAACATGAATCCAACCTATTATTAGCAAATATAAATCCCCACTGATGATAGGCTTAATGGCCCATAGGTAAGGTAGCCATCCACAGATAGATTTCATCCTTAGGATCCACTGGGCCACATGTGTTTAACATTAAAACGTGATTCATATCTTAGTATTCTATACACTAAGAAGGTATGCATAAAGGCTTTAGGCCACCCTACATGTTATATTAGACCCAGTTTAATAAGCAACTTCATTGTATAAAATATACTGTATGTTGTTGTTTTTTCCCAGCATGTTCCCTTGGATCAGGGAGGCTCCAAAATCATGGTAGCAGCTGACGCCATGGTCCCGCCACACGTTCTGCGGTGCCATGTTCATCTGCTACGTCCTGCTACGTCCTGCTACGTCCTGCAACGTCCTGCTGTGCCTTGTAATGCCGCACAGTGCCCTGCTATGCCATGAACTACTACAAAGAACTGCTACAAACTACTATTTTTTTTCTATTTTTGTTATTTCCACTAACCCCAACCGGCCCGTCAGACACCGCCTACCAAGAGCCTGGGCCTTGGGCTGGGGCTGGGTCTGGGTCTGTCTGAGGTTTCTGCCTAAACGGCAGTTTTTCCTCGCCACTGTCGCACTGTTGCTTGCTCTGGAGGA
>NC_045737.1:37105560-37107983 GCF_008692095.1 Etheostoma spectabile | reverse complement strand
ACTGTTGGGTCCTTGTAAATTCTGGAGTGTGGTCTAGACCTGATCTGTAAAGTGTCTTGAGATAGCTCTCGTTATGGATTGATACTAAAAATACTATTTAAAAAAAAATAATACTATAAAATTGAATCTAAATTGAATTGAATTGTATGTAGTAGGGGTCCCTGATCCGTCTCTCTTTCAGTTAAAGGGTCCCTGGATTAAAAAACGTTGAAGACCCCTGATGTAGTAAGTAAACTTCATTTATATGGTACCTTTCACGGACAAGAGGGGTCACAAAAGGGCTTTACAGTAAAACAAATCAAAATGACAATTCAAAACCATATGGCTAATTAAATGCTTGTCTAAAAAGGGAAAGTGTTCCAGAGCCTTGGAGCCACCACAGTAAAAGCACGATCACCTCGTTTTAAAACGTATTCTGGGAACAGTTAAAAGGTCTTGGCTTGAAGACCTCAGAGAGCGACCAGAAGCGAGTGTGTGCAATAGATCCTGGATGTAAGAGGGAGCTTGATCATGCAAAGCTCTATAGGTGTTGTGTGCGGTGGGACCCAGAACACAGAGATACAACGGCAGGATAACGTAAAGCGGTTTATTGATAGTAGTGGTAGATCCAAGGGAACAGATGACAGGTTGGAGGGATGGTGGAAGGCAGCTGGAGGGTTCTGTGTGGAGAGGCAGAGAAGACAAGGTGAGCACAAGAGACAAACACGAGATCCTAAACAGGAGTACGTAAACTGAGAGCCAAGTTACCACGACTGAGTAACAATCTGGCGCTGACGAGGTGGTTAGCCCGGGCTTAAGATGAGATGATGGGAGACAGCTGAGCGGATGATGAACAGGTGATGGTAGCCACGCCCCCCCCCCCCCCCCCCCCCCCCCCAGGCAGGAACACCCTCACAGCCAGCCAGAGAGACACAGCGACACAGAGGAGAAGTAGGTCAAAGGTTGAGGGAGGACAGCAGACCACAACAATAGGTAATGATTACAATTTTAAAATGTACTCTAACCAATTGGGAGCCAACAAAGAGCCTTAAACACAGGAGTAATGTGCGATCTCCTGCTGGTCTTAGACAAAAATCTGGCTGCATTTCGTCTGTAGGATAGGATTTGTCAGCAGGGATGTCTAGACAGCACCACAATACTTCATTCTGAATAGTTTGACACATTTAAATTAGAATATATATATATATATATATATATATATATATATATAAAATCTATAAAAATATAAGAATTTCTGAAAGTCAGCCTGGTATGTTAAGTATTTTTGGAAAATGTAAGGTCCGTTCAAGAAGTTAAAGTAGGTTTTGGTATTGCAAACTGACGTTGCTTTCTCTGTGCTTACAGTGCTTCATTCCTCCTCTCAGCAATATTATTATATATAATTATATGGCTGATGCACTTCCTGGGCATGTGTTCATGTTGAGTAGGAAAGAGGTGTGGGTGGGGGATCCATCCATTCAAAATGTACCTCGATCGGACTCTCAGCAGGTCTATGGTGAAAAGGGAATGCAGGCAGAACGGAGTGCTTTACAGGAAGAAGACAAGCGGAGAGGGAACAAAAGTAGGGCTGCAACCAAAAAATTATTTTTCAGTTGATTAATCTGTCTATTATTTTCTTGATTAAGTGATTAGTTTGGTCTTTATAATGTAAGGAAAAGGGTAAAAAATGTCAAACAGTGTTAGAATATTCACATTTAAGAAGTTAGAATCAGAGAATTTTTTAGTTGTCTTCCTGTCAAAATTGATTGACGTCCCGATTTCAACACTATTGGCGCTTTTTTTCCAATATTTGTCAATTTTTTTTGACATTTTCAACACTACGTAACACCAACACAGGTGGATCCCCCCCTCGTGTCCTGGATTGTTGAATACCTGACTGGCAGACCACAGTACGTGCGCCTGCAACACTGTGTGTCAGACAGAGTGGTCAGCAACACCGGGGCCCCACAGGGGACTGTCCTCTCTCCCTTCCTCTTCACCATCTACACCACAGACTTCAACTACCACACAGAGTCCTGCCATCTTCAGAAGTTTTCTGATGACTCTGCTGTGGTTGGATGACCCCAACCGGCCCGTCAGACACCGCCTACCAAGAGCCTGGGTCTGACCGAGGTTTCTGCCTAAAAGGAAGTTTTTCCTTGCCACTGTCGCACTGTTGCTTGCTCTGGAGGAAACCACTAGAACTGTTGGGTCCTTGTAAATTCTGGAGTGTGGTCTATCTGTAAAGTGTCTTGAGATAACTCTTGTTATGAATTGATACTATAAATAAAATTGAATTGAATTGAATTCTGCCTAAATTGAATGTATCAGCGAGGGGGACGAGGCTGAGTACAGAGCTGTGGTGGGGGACTTTGTCACATGTGTGAGTGAGCAGAACCATCCACAGCTCAACGTGACAAAGACCAAGGAGCTGGTGGTGGATC
>NC_045737.1:37105200-37105550 GCF_008692095.1 Etheostoma spectabile | reverse complement strand
CAAGGCAGCAGTGAGCCCTGTTTCCATCCAGGGGGTCAGTGTTGACATTGTAGAGGACTACAAATACCTGGAAGTGCACTTAGACAATAAACTGGACTGGGCCAAGAACACTCAAGCCCTCGACAGGAAGGGCCAAAGCCATCTCTATTTTCTGAGGAGGCTGAGGTCCTTCAACATCTTCAGGCATGCTGAGGATGTTTATGACAGTCTGTTGGTTGGCCAGTACTTCCTCTTGCGGTTGCATGCTGGGGCAGCAGGCTGAGGGTAGCGGACGCAAAAAGACTCAACAAACTGATCCGCAAGGCCAGTGACGTCGTGGGGGTGGATCTGGACTCTGTTGGTGGTGTCAG
>NC_045737.1:37104480-37105177 GCF_008692095.1 Etheostoma spectabile | reverse complement strand
CATGCCATCTTGGACAATGTCTCGCACCCACTCCATGGCTTGTTGCTCAATCACAGGAACACTTTCAGTGATAGACTCATTCTCCCAACATGCACCACAGAATGCCACAGGAAGTCATTCCTACCTGTGGCCATCAAACTTTATAACTCCTATATAAAAAAAAAAAACACAGCAGGGCTTTGGAACCCTATTGTTTTCGCTAGGATTCCTTCTCCTCCGCATAAAAGTGGTGCTACAGCCTAAACCGTACATGGTGGCGACGCGCCATTTTCAGGACTGGTCCGAAAGTCCGCAAAGACCTCAGCCAAAACAATTGACCCACTTCTACCACTAGGTGGCGCTATAGCAGAGAAAAAACACGTTTAGCCCTATAACTCCCACACCGTACATCGGAAATTTAAAAACCTTACATCCACGCGTTCCCTGGATCCTACTGAATCTCATGATATAGGCCACGCCCACTTCCGCCTATACTTTTAAGCGTGAAAAATCGCGATACGTGCAATGGATCAGCACGAAACTTGGCACATAGCATCTCCAGACCAACCTGACAAAAAGTTGTTTAAAGATTTTTTATAGAATAAAAAATGTGCATATTACGCACAAACAAATTTTTGTAGCTAGCTATGAAAACATTGTCTTCATCATATCTCGGCCAAGATAATTGCTATCAAAGCCAAACTTTACAGTATCCTTT
>NC_045737.1:37104223-37104470 GCF_008692095.1 Etheostoma spectabile | reverse complement strand
ACCCTTTGAGGCTCTAAAACAAAACTGACAAACATTGGCCACTAGGGGGCGCTATAACTACAAAAAAAGTGTATTTCTAATGAACCGCTCCTCCGAATTTTACAAAATTTGATGGATAGCATCTAGGCCCACTCCTGAGGCGGTCCTCGCAGCGGGGCAGTGATTGGTGCGCTCCCCGGGCCGCTGGGGACGACCGGCGCGGGGAGGCTTGGACCCCGTTGAAACTGCGTGCAGTTCTAGTTATTAT
>NC_045737.1:37104063-37104211 GCF_008692095.1 Etheostoma spectabile | reverse complement strand
ATTTTACATTTCACCATTGCAATTCCTTAATTATGTTAATTATGTAAATAATGTATAAGAAAATTCCTTTATGTAAATACCGTACATAGCCACACTCCTTATATTTCATTATTTCTTTATTTGTATTTCAACTCTGATATTTATAATA
>NC_045737.1:37098391-37104053 GCF_008692095.1 Etheostoma spectabile | reverse complement strand
TGCAACTGCAACACAGAGTTTCCCTTTGGGGATCAATAAAGTATTTGTGATTCTGATTCTGATATGAAATCAAATCCAATGTTTGAGTTAGAAAAGCAGAAATTAGGAATTTTTTAGGCTATAAAATTAAAGGAATGTAGGCTGATGAATAATCACAAACTAGAATATGTCAACGTTTACTCAATACTATTTCAAAACCACTTCAATTTGGTTTTCAAATGCTATAAAATTGAATAAAACCCCCCAAAATTAGAAAGTAGAAACTAGAGATTTGTACTTGCCAAAGAGCGTTGTGTGGAATCAATCATGTTATTTTGGGTAGTTAAAAAGAACATTGATATAATAAAACGGGTAAATTTGACCTGAGGACAACATGAGTGCTAATAGAAATTGACTCAAATGGATTTTTCAATACTAAAAAAAGTGGTTCGTTAATACTACAATTAAGAGACAGAGAAGACAAACAATGACACACAAAACTAAGAGGCTCAGCTCAAATCACAAATACTGTTAAAAAGCAATGTCAAGTTTGTGGAACACATTAGAAATTAACTAGTTTTGCCTTGCCAGACCTTCCTGCACAGCGCTGTGGAGGAGGGTCTGGCTAGTCCACACAGCACTCTGGGATGGTAGAAAAACGTACTCTGGTTTATCTGCATTTCTTTAAACCAATCACAATTGTCTTGGGCGGCGCTAAGCGCTGGATGGAGCCACTGTAAAAAAGCCTCGGGAAGGAACTTGTTTTGGGGGAACGTGTGTACGTTCCAAGGTTGTTTTAGTCGTCAACAGAAAACTCAGATTGGACAGATAGTCTAGCTAGCTGTCTGGATTTACCCTGCAGAGATCTGAGGACCAGGTAACCATAGTCCTCATGAATCCACCGGAGGTTAGAACGCCAACATAGAGAAAGAGGAAGGGGACGGACATCCGGCCAAAGAGAAAGACATCCTGCGGAATTCCCCGCGACAACGGACCAATCCCAGAAGTGGAACGTCATAGATATAGAATATAAATGAACTATAGCCATAAGAAAAATCTGAAATGGATGAAATGAAATAAATCAAACGCTATGTGAGGTTTTTTACTAATTCAACACAGTTGTAGGTTACGTTTTCTGGGGTTATATCCTATACTCTTAAGTCTCATATCTTGTGTAGATTTCGTCAAAATGTATTTTCATTTTTCTACACAATGTGGTTATCAAAGATTATTTTAATTATTATAAGATTATTATAAGAGATGGCTGAAACCCAACAATGAAAACAAGGATCTTACACTACATTGGACACACACTCACATGGACATTACTGATGCCACTGACTTACACATCTCACAATTACATTTGTTTATTAACTTCTAGTCTTTTTGCTAATGAACTTATTATTTTGTATTCCGTCTGTTCACGTTGTCGTTCCCCACAAGCCAGGTTATGACAGAAAATATACACTTTTTACTGGTTATTTTTTATGTTTCCAAGATTAAAATTGAGTGATTAAAACTGAGTCAGGGGTAGCGTTCCAAAGTCACAGCTTGATTCTCATCCATTTGCACAGTTCTTGCATCATTTCCAGCTAGTACAAAATGTAATAAAGTCAGTTTCACTCACATTTACTGATGAAATCCCAAAGACTATTTTAAGAGATGACAGAAACTCAACACATCATAAGCTACACTCCCATCCATGTCTTTAACTAGAGGTTTCTGTCTGATGGATTTTATTCACCCTTCCATGTGGGTCTCCACGCTGAGAGAATGCTTGATGAACATCAAGATAGATGAGCCTCCTAAATGCACATCCAAAGGTTTCATTAAAAGACAACAAAAAAAATGCAAAAGTATTGTGCATGTGAAACAAAATAAAACATCTACATTGAATTACTGAGAAGCCAAATGTACACAAAACCTGCAAATGCAAAAAGATCATCTGTTGCTTCTCCGAACTGCTTTGTTCGAACGTACAAAGTACAAAACAAGGCACTGTTTAAAAGGTAAAATAGCCCCAGTTAGACTGTGATTTGACATTGCCCTGCAGCTTGGTCTGGAAACCTGCAAGTTTGAATTCTCCTGCTTCAATTCAAAATTTTGTGGGAACCAATCACAAACTGGCTTATCTACCTGGCGCGCTAATGGCGGGTTTAACACGATGACGATATAGAAGCTACCAAGCAGCTTCTTGTTTCCATTCAGCATCAACGGCAGCCACTGAACGCCACCGAAGCACAACAACCCGTTGATGGCGTTGTTGCTGCTACATCCCCCAGATCATTGGTCTTATTGGTTGAAGGACTATCCAATTGCGTACAGAGTCATTTGAACTATGTCTGTTCATCACGCCTCTTGTGCAGAGGAAATACAGAGCAGACTCCCCAGACCTATGTTCAAACTCAGACCTATTGAGCTTGGCTTGGTCTTGTGATAGGCAGACTAACCCCCAATCAGAGTTAGTGTCACAATTGTTGAGGGTGAGCGTGTCCCAACAACTATTTAGTAACAGTTGACAATAGGGGCAATAGGGGTAAATGCCTACAATAATATTCCACAATTTTTTCAAATATGACAATATTCCGAATTTGATACAGTTCATGTTAACAGCATATTTCGTGAGGATATTCTGAATAAGACTTTTGTTCAAATTTAGCATTTTCTAAATTTTCAGATTTTAGAACCCTTCTGTGGACATGAATACAGCACACTATGAGAGGTGATTGCGACCTGGCGTTTAGGCAAACTGCCTTTTCACAGAACGTTCTGTCATATCAGGGAGTGAGCTTCTGGAATAGTATTCCACTATCAGTGAGGGAAAGCACAGGTCTTCCTATTTTTAGGAGTCGTTTAAAAGTGTGGCTGAGGGACACACAAACTTGTGATCATGTTTAGTGAATTTTCATATATCAGACGTGAAACAGAGTTACTGCATTATTAAAAATGTGGGTCAGTGAAATATAGGGTGGTGTTATATGGGTCATTGCAATATCAGGTTAGACAGGGCATGTACAAAATTGTGGTTTGTGTAATATAGTCAATGTTTTTTTTTGTCTCTATATGTCTTTTGTTCTCCATTCTTCTTGTTACTGTCTGTTCTGACATGATGTGATCACTGTTCTTGTCCTTGTTTCTCTGTATATAGCCTGTGTATAGTGTATTTGTATGCATTTATTATTTTTTGTGTACCATCAACCTGCCAGGGGGTCTGCAGATGGAAATTAGCCTAAGGCTACATTCTGGCATATTTACATTTGTGAAAATGTTCATTAATATGTATTGTCCCCTTTTGTTTTTCTCAAATAAATAAAAACATTCAAAACTTGTGTCTCAATCCTTTTGCAACAGTTCATGGTCAGCTTAAGGCCTCTTGTTTTTCATGAATGTTTTTGTAACCGTTTTTGTTCCATTAAGCAGATGATTGGTACACCTAGCTTTACAAGAGCCCCGATAGCCAACATGTTTCTGGTTACATCCAGGCTGGCCTTCACAGTTAGCTACTGTAGCGGCCTGGGTGGCAGAACCACCCACCATACTTTGCCTTGCCTGGCATTCCCTACTTTACCTGTTTCTACCTGTCACGACTTGGATGAGGGGTTGAATTTCGGCCTCTTGCATATCTAAGGCTGATGGTCAGTTCTGTGCGTTGCTATAGTTGTTGTACACAAACAAGTCTTCAAATCTGGCTAGTCCACACAACATTCCACACAGCAGACAAAAGTGCTCTAGTTTTCTTGGCATTTCTTTAAACCAATCACAATTGTCATGGAGCCACGTTGCTGCTGCAAAATAGCCTCCAGAAGCAACTTGTTTTATGGTGGAAAATGTATACGTTCAAAGGGTTAGTGATGCAACAGAAAACTCAGATTGGACAGATAGTCTAGCTAGTTTAGAGATCTGAGCAGCAGTTGACCATAGTCCTCATAAAAAAGTTTAGAATTCCAACACAACTAAAGCAGAAGGTGAAGAATATCCGGCTGAAAATGATGAATATCCAGTGGAATTTCCCGCAGCCCCGGAGCAATCCCGGAAATGAAACATTGTCGATATAGACTTTACACAAACCAACCACCCAGCAACTATTTTTTGATGTACACAAACATCGCAACACCGTGCTTTTCAAGATGGTGATCCAAGGAATTAAAGAGGAGGAAGTCCGCCAATGGTGGAAAAAAATCCTTTTTTGCACTGCATGTAAAAAGGGAATATTAGTGGAATATTCACTAATATTAGCCATTAGCCATGATTTCAAAGTACTTTTGCTAGTTTATAAATCACCTAATGGTTTAGGTCCAAAATACATTTCTGATCTGCTACTACACTATGATCCCCCCAGACCTCTCAGGTTATCTGGGACAGGTCTGCTTTCTGTCCCCAGAGTCAGAACTAAACAGGGTGAAGCAGCTTTCAGTTTCTATGCTCCTCATATTCAATTCAATTCAATTCAATTTTTTATTTATAGTATCAATTCATAAAGAGTTATCTCAAGACACTTTACAGATAGACCACACTCCAGAATTTACAAGGACCCAACAGTTCTAGTAGTTTCCTCCAGAGCAGCAACATGCGACATGGCGAGGAAAAACTTCCTTTTGGCAGAAACCTCGGTCAACCCAGGCTCTTGGTAGGCGTGTCTGACGGGCCAGTTGGGGTTAGAATGAAGTGGCAATAACAAAATAGAAAAAATTAGTAGTTTGTAGCAGTTCTTTGTAGTAGTTCATGGCATAGCAGGACGCTGTCGGCATTACAAGGCACAGCAGGACGTAGCAGGACGTAGCGGGACGTTGCAGCCGTGCAGGGCACTGAGTGCAGCAGTTGACCATGGCATCACGAAACATGGGCGGGACCATGGCGACAGCTGCTACCCTGATTTCGGAGCCTCTCTGATCCAGGAACAGCTGGGGAAAAAAAGAACATAAGGACTCCGGGGAATGACTCCCCAGAGCTAAGTTAGTAACAAGCATTTCTGGGCCATGGATGAACATAAATGAAAAGATGGAAAGATAGAGGAGAGAGGAGCTCAGTGTATCAAAATAAGTCCCCAGCTGTCTAAAACTATTACAGCAAAACCAAGAGAGACAAGGTAAAGAGCTCCAGCCGGCCGGCTAGAACTCTCCCAACCGATCGGGCTGTATGCCAAGTCTCCCTTTATTTCTATTATATTCTTGATTATATGATAGATAAATCTGAAAACTATTGACTAACTACTACTCCCTAACAATATTCGTTCTATGCCCTAACTATAAGCTTTATCAAAAGGAAAGTCTTAACCTACTCTTAAATGTGGAGACGGTGTCTGCCTCCCGAACCCAACTGGAACTGGTTCCACGAGAGGACCTGATAGCTGAACCTCGGGCTCCCGTTCTACTTTAGACTCTAGGAACCACCAGTAACCTGCATCCTGGGACGTATGCTCTCGCAGGGTTGTAGGTACTATGAGCTCTTTAAGATAAGATGAGCCTGACCATGAAGAGCTTTGTAGGTGAGAAAAGTTTAAATTCTACTCTAAATTTTACAGGACCAATGCAGAAAGCTAAACCGGAGAAACGTGATCTCTTTTCCTGGTTCCCGTCAGAACACGTGCCGCAGCATTCTGGATCACCTGTAGAGTCTTTCTGGATTTTTTCGAGCAGCCTTATAATAAAGAATTGCAGTAATCCAACCTAGAAGTAACAAATGC
>NC_045737.1:37098237-37098381 GCF_008692095.1 Etheostoma spectabile | reverse complement strand
TTTTCTGCATCATTTTTAGACAGGATATTCCTGATTTTTGCAACATTATTATTATATCTGGAATAAACTCCCAGAAACCTGTAGATCCGCTGCACCTCTCATTTCTTTTAAATCAAGGCTGAAGACCTTTCTTTTTGATGCTGC
>NC_045737.1:37089949-37098227 GCF_008692095.1 Etheostoma spectabile | reverse complement strand
TAAATGACTGCTCATTTCTGCACTACTGTCTGGATCACAAGTGCACAAAAAATCTGCTGCCAGGGGCCAGATAAATCTGCAAGTAAAATCTGCTGCCAGGGGCCAGATAAAAGCTAAAAGTTTTGAGTGTACCTGGGGTACACTGTTGGAAAAGTGCACGAAAAATCTGCTGCCAGGGGCCAGATAAATCTGCACGAAAAATCTGCTGCCAGGGGCCAGATAAAAGCTCAAAGTAAAAATATCGTTGATATTTTCCTTCTGTCACGGACAGAACTGAGTGACATAATTTCCCCAAGCGGGGAACAGTAGATGTGTTTTGACTCATTTCTGCACTACTGTCTGGATCACAAGTGCACGAAAAATCTGCTGCCAGGGGCCAGATAAATCTGCACGTAAAATCTGCTGCCAGGAACCAGATAAAAGCTAAAAGTTTTGAGTGTACCTGAGGTACACTGTTGGAAAAGTGCACGAAAAATCTGCTGCCAGGGGCCAGATAAATCTGCACGAAAATCTGCTGCCATATAGCTAAAAGTAAAATACATTGATATTTTCCTTCTGTCAGGGACAGAACTGAGTGACATAATTTCCCCAAGCGGGAACAAGATGGTTCTTTTGATGCTGCCTTTCGTTAAATGACTGCTCATTTCTTTAAATTTCTTATGCTGCACTGTAACTTTTATTCTTGTGTTTTTATGTGTCCTAATTGTTTCTATTTGTTTTTAAACTGTCTATTCATGTGTTTTATCGGTTTTTAATGCTTTTTGTTTTTTTTCACTGGGTTTTTTTTGTACTTGTTTTTTTTTTTTTTTTTTTTTTTTTTTTTTTTTTTTGTGTGTTGTTGGTTGTTTGTTTTTGTTTTTTTTTTGTTTTGTGTTTTTGTTGGTGGTGGGTGGGGGTTGGTTTTTGTTTTTTGTTTTTTTGTGGTTTGGTTTTTGTGTGTTTTGGGGGGGGTTTTTTGTTGTTTCTTTGTGGGGGGGTGGGGTGTGTGGTTTTGGGTGTTTTTTTTTTTGGGTTGTGTTTTGGTTTGTTTTTAGGGGTTTGTTTGTTGTGGTTGATGTGTTTTTGTGTTGTTTTTTTTTTGTTTTTTTTTTTTTTTTTTTTTTTTTGTTTTTTTGGTTGTTTTTTTTTTTTTTTGTTTGTTTTTTTTTTTTTTTTTTTTTTTTTTTTTTTTTTTGTGTGGTTTTGTTTTTTTTTTGTTTTTTTTGGGTTGGTTTTTTTACTTTTGTTTTGTTTTTTTTTTTTTTTTTTTTTTTTTTTGTTTTCTTTGATTTTAACTGTTTGTACTTGTGTGTTATCTGTTTACTGATTTTATGTAAGCACTTTGCATTGCCCTGTGCGACATGTGCTACCTACATAAGCTGCCCTGTGCCTTTGCCTTGCCAGGTAAATAGCTTTAATGGGAGTTTTGTCTTTTTTTCAAAATAAGGGACAAAAAAACAAAATATGTGAATGTAAATGTGCTTGTGGTACGTCCTGTATAATCTAATCACTTAATGTTGTTACGTTCAAATCTGCCAACAACAAGGTGCCTTCCTTTAAAACTGTGTAAAAAGCAGGTCTGTCATCTTCATTTGACGCTGTGGACATAATTCATTACACTACGCCACAATAATTCACTTCACTCGTGATTTGTGCTCACAAGACTCATGAAGAGCAAAATGAGAATAGGACGTATTCTGATCCAATATGCTGTGAAAGCTGGAAGCTAAAAACAGTCATTACACTGGCACACAGATACATAATGTTCTACGTCTTTCAGTGATAATAGGACAAGTAAGGTCATGAAACTATATTTAAACTAGTTAAGATGCCAAGTTTGTTCAGGCCCATTTTTTCCCACAGTTCAAGTATGTGTCACTTTATCAACTGTCAAATTATGAGAGGCTTCAGCATGTATCACCTAAAAGACCTCTATTGGAATTAACCATGATGAGGCTTGTACTGTACATGTGTGCGTGCGTGCATGTGTTATTGCCATTAAAAGGGTCTTTGAACATGTCTACATGTTGCATTACAATATCTTTATGTCTCTGTTTTGTGGCAGTGATTTATAGTACATAAACCCATAATTAATTAAATAACTGTGTGTCTGTGCGTGTAACAGTAAATTCTGCAAAAAGCAGTTTATGAATGCCGGCTAGATCAGAGAAAGAGAGAAACATACATTGCCCCATGTGGAGAGATGTGAATTCAATGATGTGTTGTGTAAAAATGGAGGCATATTTCTGCCTTATTTGTGCTACTGAAACTCTCAGAATCTCCCAGCTTGTCTCATCATACTGCGTCTGGTCTGCACTCCGCCATTCGGCACTGACTCTACCTAACACCAATCATTTATAGGCAAATACATGTGTTTTTTTAGGGGTAGGGGGAAGAAATCAAGTCACATAAGTATCATGATTTCTTTTGTGTGACGATTTTTTACATCCCCAGAATCAATATTATTATTATTTATTTTTCTTTACCAATGACTCGCCTTAATATTTTCTGTTTGTATGAAACCGCCAAGAGTGACATCCTGGGCCCTAGCTTGCACCCGGCGCAGCGCAAAGCCTGATGCAAGTGTCTTTGCTATTTTGGCTCGAGGTGTGCATCTCGTCATTAGATAATCTTAGAGATAGTAACTCAAACATTGGTCCACGTTACACAGTCACTGTAACCCTAACCTTGCAGTTGGCATGTTTTTTTCTGCAAACCCAAACAAAGGTGATGATTGGCTGATCCCCACCATCACCACCTCTAACATGAATGCCTGAGTCCTTAAGCCCACAAATGGTGAGGCTTTTACCTCCCTCGCAAATAATCACACAGCCGTCTCTATCCACAGCATGGGGGGGACACTTCTATACTGTTATGGCATTGGCACTTGGCCAAAGGTCTTCAGAGTATGTTTCACACATCCCATAACAATCCCCTCCATGAAGGGGCATGTCCAGCAGACGGGATACACCACACGGGGTGCCTCGGCAAAGTACTGCAATATTTTCCATGGCAATACTGTATCAATGCATGGGCGCCAAGAATCAATCTTTCATTAATTCATCAATTGCACAGGAGAATTGTTATTTACAATTTTTTAGTACTGAAATAATTAAATCAATTTTTTTATTTCTTTTTAATTTCTTTTTATGTCCACTAGATTTGCAAAATGAACCAACAGAGAAAAGTATATTTTTAGATAAAATAGATAGAAGTTTTCCTTTTGGGACATAATTTGAAGCTGGAAAATAAATTGGAATATATTATATTTGAAGAATATTGCAATATAATTAAAATCGCTATAACATTGTATTCCCCCCCCCATTTGCATCTGCTTTTTTCCATCTCTTTCCTCACTTTTAATACTCTTCTACCTGCAAGCAGCTTGGATGAGGTGAGAAAAGGAAGAGAGGAAAGTGAATAAGAGAAGGAGACAGATGTGTGAAATCATCCGCGATTGGCTTGAAATGACTCATGTCAAACAACAAAAAATGAGGACGTAACGGACTGAAACTTGCTTAATTTGAAAAAGTGACAGTTGAATTTCAATTTCCCATTGTACAGGAACCCCGGTTTCCTGGGTCAAAGTCCTACATTTGTTTGAATTTGGTGCACTTACACTTTGTCACCTCGCTTCCTCATGTGCTCTTGTTTTTATTACTACAGCCCTGGGAGGTTACTCTTAACAAGAAACATAATTATGGGTCGTTATGAGCTGACCTCAACCTATACAAACGTTTTTTTTTTACGAGAGGAAAACTTGCTCGAAGCAGTTGGGTCAGGTGTGCCGAGTGGTAAAAGTAGGGAGGATATGAATTATTACTACTTCAGTCAGGTATAATGTGCATTTCTCCAAGGAGAAATCATCCGAATGCTGTGTGTCTCATACCTAATTATGACTCATCATATAGAGACACCAAAGGCACAGAGCTTTTGGAGAGAGGTAATTTAGGCAGTAGGATGCAGCCAGGAGAAGAATAAGACAGAAGGCTTCAACTCCACCTTCTAGTGAGACCATTCAGAACAGCTGAAACATGTTTTGGACAACCTGTTTCAAACAACTGAAGCGCTCACTCTCATGGCTAACCTGATGCTGCACTTCCAATAAACACAAAGTAAGAAAATTTGAGGTTAGACAAAATTTGGGTTACAGTAAATAATCATTTAAACCATTTGGTTGTTCTCTCCAATCACCTCACCGTCAGCTCTGCAAAACGGATTCTAAATTGTCTATTTTGGAAATATTAGTTGTGCCTTATGTGTTGGATGTCGCCGGGGACACCATGTGGCTACGTATCATCTGGAAAATCCATTTGCCAGTCTCCTGCCAACGCCGCTAACCTGGGCTAGCTAGTCAGCTGGCTCAAGTTTTTAATGTTATCATTAGTTAAAACAGGGGAACAGATTAGAAGATGAGCTCAAGCTAGCAAGACCATCTCTGTGGCAATCTCATGACTATGAGTCGCTACCAGCCTCTTGCTTACTCTGCTGACCATCTCTGCATCAGAGGGGGGCACCGAGTCAAGCATGGAGGAATTGAACATGGACTGCCACTTCTCTGCTGGGTGGCCTCGATGCCGTCGGTTTCCAGCAGGATGTCGGGAGCTGAGGTGTCCTTTTGCAGAGACTTGCAAATTACATTGCATTACATTTCCCTGGAATTGTACTGATGTCAATTGAATGGTGGCACTAAGGACAGGAAGAAGTAGAGAATAGAAATGTTGGGTGATAAAAATAAAAAAACACCACCCAAGGAGAGTTTTCACAACAGACAGATGGAGACAAGGGTATGAGTCTGGACATGAGGCAGCGGAGCCATTGCGCGGTTGTTGTTGTTTGGTACAAAGTGAGGATAAATCTAATTCATTGGTGGTATGCCAGATATATCTGTGGCTGAGCAGTTTGGCCATAGGGTATGTCCCATTCTTTTGACGTGCGTCAGGAGTGTAAGTGTGTGTGTGTGTGTGTAATCTGCATACTGTGGATTCTTGGTGTGCAGGTTGCATGTGGGAGCAGAGAGAAAGCACCTGGCAGAAAGGTGAGTCACAGACGCAGGTAATAGCTCTGACATTTACCGATAATAAGTACCGGGAAGATACTGGTACTGCATGCAAAATACAAGCACACAAATACACACACGAAAAGCTCTACTCAACACTTATCGCTGTCAAAAAAAGACGGTGCTCAAGACACTCATACACATTAAGGCAGAGAATGCGGAGGAGGGAGAAGTGTATTGAAGCCCCAGACAAGATGACAGTCATAGGGCACTAATACAGCCAAACAGTGCCAGCGCTAACAGGAGGCTGCCACAGGGATGAAGTAAGAGGGATGGAGAGAGTAACGAGGTGACTAATGCAGGAAATGCTGATTAGCTTGCTTGAACACACAAGTCTGAGAGTTGTAGAGAAATGGAAAGTGAGTTCATGGGTTTCTGCAGCTAGGTACATACAGAGAACTCTCAAATCAATTATTTCACTTCGTAAGGGACAAGGGGAATATTCTCACAAGTAATATTGTAGTCAAACAAAGAGTGGGCAGTTTCACAAGCTGAAACATTTCCAGTTGGTCTCCAGTTGCCATTGCATTTCTTCAAAAAAGGCAAAGGATGCAGTAAATTAAAGTGGGGTTTTCACAGTTGCCAGTCCGTGCATTTGCATGTACAATAATAACACTGTCGTGCGTGAGAGCGCGTGTGTGTAAGCACATGTGTGTGTCTGTGTAGAGCTCATCAGCATGTTTAAGGTCATCTGATGTCACCGTGCTTCCCCTCAGTGAAAGGGTTGACTGCTGATTGTGGTTCGTTCCTGAGTCACTGTGGTTTCCCTCTATATCTTTCAGATATAGCCTGTGCGTGTGTGTGTGTGTGTCTCTCGTGAAAGAGAGAGAGAGAGAGAGAGAGAGCAAGACCTTTCTGTTTTTGCAATGTGAGTCAGAAGATGTCATAATAAACAACTGTGTAAATGTTAGTCACCTTTAGTCACACTCAGTCACCTTTCACACCGCAGATATCGCAGCACCGTCTCACCCTCGCTTTGCATCTCAGATGATTTTTTTGGATGTTTTCTATTTTTTTTTGTTCTTCTTGTGCCCACACACCAAATAACAAAAAAGCACAAAAGCCGCCATTTAGTTAACCTCCGTCAGAGTTTTTGATGCTTTTGACACAACGTAAAACGCCCATGTGTTTTTGGGAAATTCTGCCTTTGAATTTCTTGCTCTTTTGTTCTGTCTCCCCTCCACCACCACCACCACCTTCCAAGAACAGTCACTGTTTGCTTATTGTCAGCTTGTGCAACGACTACAATGACATTATGACTGACTGTGATTGTGTATTGAAGAGAGCGAGACCAAGAGAAAAATGCAATGTTTGATAAAGAAATAATCTGCAGGCTACCTAGACATTTCTCATGTTGCTCTGGTAACAACAAGGACACATTCAGGTGAGAACGAGTGTGACAACTGTAAGCGCACACAAACTATTAATGCTATTTATGTATGCTTGCTTTTTGAAGGTGCTTGTGGATAACCCATACTGTGATTTTCTCTTTTTAAACAGTGCAACAGGTACTGATCCTCATCTCTGTCAGTCAATACAGTATATCACTCGCTAGCATTTGTTTGTGCACATAATTCTGCCGATCTTTTGACAACTTCAGTAAGCTCAGCCTCACTCCTTTTCTATCGCTGAATAGTGGTTTGCCCTTACTAATGTGTGTCGCTCCTGCAGAACTTTTACTTTCATCCTCATTTTCCATGGCCTGTGTAGCATTAGTGGCCTTCACTGTCAACACATCTTTTTCTTTATTTGGGGATGGAGGGAGATTTTCTTTGGATTGTGTCCCCTTCCTAACCCCCCCTCCCCCACTAAGTACATCCACGTATCTCCATTAAACATGATGCTTTTCATTGGATTCAAAAACCGACAGTCCCTTTTACCAGGTTGTCACGCCCTCTTCATTGTGCTGCTATTTGACGATGAATCCCGCAGCTGGGGGGGGGATCTTGAAAACTGACAGTCAGTTCTCAGGCGTGGACCTTTTTTCAAACAATGTTTCAATTTTACTTTCAAATGAATATGTTTTGGTTTTTTTGTTGCAGAATCCCATTTGAGTCGTGGAGGTGAAACCCATTATAAGATGTGTTGGCGGAAAGGGGAGAGAGAGAGAGAGAGAGAGAAAGAGTGAGAGGGGAAAGAGAGTGGCTCTGTGGTGTTCGATGAGTGGGCTGCCGTGCATTCTTTTGGCCTTATTCACTGAGTAAGCGTGGGCGGCTAATTCGTGTTTGCATTCACCAGGTTTACCTAAGGGGGAAATGTTTTATTATACGCCGTCTTTGAAATTGATGACTAATTGTGCTTCTTTTTCTCTCCCTCTCCATCCGCTCGTCTCTTGTCAATCCATCTCTCTCGACTCCTTAACTCCGCTTCTCCCCCCCCAACCCACACCCTAATGTCTCTCAACACCGTCCCATTCTGGACTTGGATCTGAGGGTTGCAGTGTTTTGGGTGACTGCCTTTGCAAAGAGGGAGGGTAAGGATCTGTGCTGTTACAGTCTGTCAAGGCGTACTGTAGGACTGCAGTCTGCCGCTGCAAAAACACAGTACAGAAAGGTGTGAAACTCAAATCCTCTGGGGAAAAAAGTCATTTTCTTTGCATCAGCTGAATGCTCAGAGAACAACACAAAGAGCACAGGAGAGCAATCCAGACACGGCCTTGGGAACTGAGAAGAAAAGACTACATTGAGATCTTTAGAAAGAAATGGAGTGAGAGAGTGATAAAGAGCCAATAAGACAGTTGAAGAAAAAAAGGAGAGAGAAAGAAGTGCATTCTCCCGACATGAGTCACTTCTGAGTGAAAGCTCTGTAATTTAAGCCACACACGGTGAAGGGGAAAGAGAGCAAGAGGGATAGATGAAGAGCTAGAGAGGGGGGGAAAACGGACAGATGTGGACATTATTCAACACCAAAAATCACCAGCTTTAACTTCAGCACCGTAGGCAGATACAATTAACTCGGTGGGTTTACCCAATGTGGCAGAACCTATCTTGGTTGATTCCAACTTAAAATAATTACACACCAAGTAGCTGATGACAGGTAAACACAACATACTAGACTTTATGTTGGGATTCGTTTTAAATCTCTGTGACCTAAACGATCACTTATACACTTTACCTGTTTTAGTAAACACACACTTCACAACATCCTCATGATTCACTTTGTAAACACTTCATGATTCACTATGTGAAAAATGAATACCAAAACTACAGATTTCATAAATGACTGAGAGACTGAAATGTT